>NW_020526393.1:0-107500 GCF_003368295.1 Carassius auratus | reverse complement strand
GAATTATGCGTTTAAGATGTGTTTTTGATCATCTATCCAGCGCATCCCAACAGTTAAATACAGTTTAATTAAAAGTGCATGCACTAATCTGTCATTATACGGGTGTTTCAGGGACAGAAGACGAACGCTCAGTCAAAAAAAGAGGAGGTTTAACTCAAAAGTACAAAAAAGTTTTAAAGCGTGCTAATGAAAAATAATAGCAGGACACTGAATGAGTCACTCATTTCAGTTCCATCATGTGAATCATTTTGGCCCGCCACAGATGTTGGAGATTTCAGGAGTGGTGTGTTATAAGCCGTTAATTTGAGCTAATGAGGTTTTTATGCTGCTGATTGTGAGAGGGTTCAGGCAGGTTTATTGTTTTGCATGGCTGTGTAAACTTGTTTTGCTTGGTAGGTTTTGTATTACAGAGCAACAACCATTTGTTTCATGATGACATTCATTAATAACAATTGGCTTGAATGAAATCTAATATTCTGTGCTGCCTTTGGCAAAATTAGTGTCTGTTGTGCATGTCGCGTTTTCTTAATATGATGCAATTTGGAGTGTTTCTGCTTTTGACAACCATTTTTAAGGTGTATTCGTCTTGTATTTTCTCTTAATCGGCAGAAAAACACCACAAACACATGAATCCTGTGTGGATCTGAGCCACTATTCAATCGATTCTTAGCCCATTTTCTAATGCATGACATTATTTTATGCCCAATCCTGATTTCAAGGTTAGAATTATAGTCAATGACACAAGAAAATGCAAACATAAGCCATATGTTTTCTGGCTCATGTCTGGGAATGTTACTGCATCCTAACAGATTTAGTGAAAAAAAGCTGATTTTGTAAAGTTTTTGGAAATTAAATGGAGTATTTGAACATATTTTGCAATAGCTTTAAATATTGTAAGTTAAATAATACATTTTGGATGCTTGTTTTGCTCATTAAAACTAGGGATGTAACGATTAATTAACCATGCATTTCATGTTGAATGCATGCAGCATCTTTGTTTGGATCCTGATTAAAATGCAGTGGTTGCCTCAAATTTTAAAATAGAAAGAACACAGACAAAGCCTTATGAAGAGATTTCTTTTATTTGTGCTACTTATTTATTTAATTTGGAGCTTGTTTTACAATTTCAATTTGGTTTTGTTATTCACCTTTATATATTATTCAAATGTTGTCATTTTGCAGACACTTTTATCTAAAGCAGCTTACAAATGAGCTCAATAGAAGCAATCAAAACCAACAAAAGAGCAATAATATGCAAGTGCTATGTTATTATTATTATTATTATTATTATTATTATTATTATTATTATTATTACAAAGAAACATACAGAATTTTGTCCAAGCTATGATAAAAGGACACATTAAATGTATAATTTGTCTCAAATCTTATTTTGTAAAAAAATTAATAATTGTGAATTGAATTGAATCGTTACATCACTAATTAAAACTGATACATTTGACATTTGACTTTTTTTTATTTTTTTTATTGCATTAAAGCTGAAAAAGATTTTTATTTTGGGGAAAAAAACTACATGATGGAAAGATTTTATTTATGTTTCTAAACTTAGCATTATCAAATTAGGCAATATTAGCCATTTTTTGCAAAGCATCAGGACTTTCCATGGTGCATGTGTGTAAGAAGTTAACACTATATTTGAAGTTTATAAAAATAAACATGCATTTAAAACTTTAAATCACTGACTAGATTTCAATAGCTTCTATCGTCTTCTTTGAGAGGTTAATGCTTTAATATTCAGTTTCTCTTTGGTGAGCATGAATGGGATTTGAGCTTCCTGAAGCAGACTGTTGTGATTATTCCTCATCGCTATGCATCTCTCTTGGTAGAATATAACTTCTATAACAGATGTGTGTGATGCTGAGGAAGCTGAAGGATGGCTCCTCGCTGTCTGTTTGATCCTGTTAGCAGGTCGTGGCTTTGGCCGCGGTGCAATAGCTCCACTTAAAGCATAAGTAGGTATGGTCACTAAAATTAGCCACTAAGGCATTTGACCCTTGACCTGCTGAGTAAAGAGGAACTGAGAGCAAATGTCATCTTTTCCCACGACTGATGCTTTAGACAGAAACTAGCCAAGTGGACTTTATTAATGACTGTTGAAGAACGAATATTATAAAATCTGACAAGAAATTAAAATTGTTTTTCTTTTTAAATATACCGTTTTACTCAGAAATAGGTAAGGGATTGCATTTCACATTTCCTGTTGACAATTTTTGACAAATGTAAAAATCATGACACCACGTCCCTTAATTATCAGTACTGTAATGTGTGAATACTCTCATTCTCACTAGAGTAGAGAAATTTATTTATTTATTATCTAGTGCACTGAAAAAAATTGGTAAAAACTATTTTAATTCAAATTTTACTGAAATAACAGCAAATTTCAGAAATTGTTGGTAAATTTCACAAACGATAATAAAGAAATGGCAAGTAACACATTGATAAGTGTTTGTTTTTTTTCTTTTTTCAGGTTGTGTTTGAAGCCCCGCCCACAGTAGTAGATGAGGCCCCTGTTAAAGGGGAGGAGACTCCTGCAGAGGGGGAGGAGTCAGAGACACAAGTGAAGCCCGAACAGGGCACAGGCTCCACCCACCAGGAAGAGCGGACCACAGAAGAACGTCTTCAGTTACTGGTTGACAATTTTTGACAAATGTCACATGATCACAGACTTACATCAAATATATAAATCATTATATATGCACTGATTTTGCACCATGACCCAAAAAAATGCCAAAATACCTGAATTCATGGGAGTATGGGACAAAAATATGAATTAAATGGACAAAAATATGCACATGATGGAAAAGTCATGAAAATCTTTAAAAATCCTGAAAATCATGTTGATTTATTTTTTCAGCTGTAAAATATTGTTTTAGAAATTGCTATTTTCTGAATTGTTGAAAAAAAAAAGAAACAAGTCATCCTTATTTATAATACACTTTGTATAATATAAAGATTGTGTCAAAGCAGCTTTACAGTGTTAAACTATAACTAAATTATATTTAAAAAACTAGTAAATGAATAAAAGTAAATGCCAAAAAAGTCAGTTCTCTCTGACTGAGCAAATTAAATTTCTTGAAGAATATATTTATCTTTAAGTTACATTTTAAGTTAAATTTTAAGACATTTGAATAAATTAATGCATCCTTTTCCAATTTTTTTTTAAAGATTTTAAAAATCTTTTACTGGCATTTATAAGCTGTACAATTTTCTGTTTTAGAAATTGTCCTTCTCTGAATAATTAAAAACATTTATTCTTTAATTTTCCCCCTTGCTCAGTAATCATGCATGACTGCAAAGGTGTTCTTTTAATGTGATGCACATATCCGTGTTTCTGCAGGAAAGTGAGTTGGGCAAGAAGAGGAAAGAATGTGAAGTTCTTGAGCATGAGGTGCGGAAGAGACAGAAACGATGTCTCGATTTGGTGAGTGTTTTTCTCATTTTTTCAATGCTTCCAGTTCATATCTCCTACATGTAAGGCTGGAAAACACGCTGCGTGTGTGTTTGTTCACAGGAGAACCAGCTAGTGGACGAGCGCAGCAGAAATGAGCACTTAGTGGAGGAGGCAGAACTCCTCAGGAGAAAGGCTCAGCTGCTCCACCAGGTCAAACATCCTTATATCAAAAATAAATGAGTAGTTCACACAAGAATGACGAAAAATGAACTGACCCTCGGGCCATCCAAGATCAGGATGAGTCTGTTTCTTCATCAGATTTGTAGAAATGTAGCACTGCATCAGTGTCTCATCAATGGATGCTTTGCAGTGAATGGGTGCCGTCAGAATGAGAGTCCAAGCAGGTGATAAAAACATCACAATAATCCACATCTATAATCCATAAAAAAAAACGCTTCCTCCAGTGAAAAAGTCCATCTCTTGTTGCCCTCTCACATCAAAATCCACACTCGTATTTGTTTAGAGCTATTGTGGCTTGTAAACGGTGCTTGATCAGTGCAGATTTCTCTCCTTATTCAGATCACTTTTTCATTATGGACTCATATTTTAGCTGCTATTTAAAGTTAAATACCTCTTAATGATGGATTCGCTTCTTATAAACACGCAGCTTTTGTCTTCTCAAGACATTGACTGATGGACTGAAGTGGTGTGGATTATTGTGATGTGTTTATCAGCTGTTTGGACTCTCATTCTGACGGCACCCATTCACTGCAGAGCATCCATTGATGAGACACTGATGCATTTCTCCAAATCTGATGAAGAAACAGACTCCGATAGCCTGAGGGTGAGGACATTTTCAGCAGTTTAATTCCTCCATGTGTGTCTCTGCTCCCTCCGGGTGTTAAAGGTCAGCGTTTCTCTGTGTTTCTGTAGTCGCAGGCTGAAAATGAGGAGCTGAAGGAACAGCTCTGTGTTTTGAACGCTCAGCGTAGTTCAGTTCTGGAGGAGAACCAGCGACTCCGTGCAAAGCTGGAGAACCTAGAGCAGGTCCTGAAGGTAAAACACTCACGTTCAGTGTGTTTCCCGACACGTTCACATTGCATTCGGTGTGTAATGGGTTTGTGTGTGTGTGTGTGTGTGTGTGACGGCAGCACATGCGAGAGGTCGCCGAGCGCAGGCAGCAGCTGGAACTGGAGCATGAGCAGGCACTGGCTATCCTCAAGTTCAAACAGGATGAGATCAAGCGACTCCAGCGGGTCAGTAATGGCAATGTAATACAGGACTGTTTGTGCTTTGTATTCCTGAATGCAAACTCAAACATTTGGTTCTAATCAAGATTGTGATGAATCACATTTGGTGCACATTCAATTGAGTTGACATCATATCATGCCTGATTTTGTGTTGAAGAGTGTCTTCTGCTTCTGCAGGCTCAGTTATTTGCTAAAAGAGAACATGAAGGTGTCGTGCAAATGCTGGAGGTGAGTTTCACATCTCCTTGCTTTGTGATTGTTTTCCTCATGTCAGTTTCTTGTTAAATGAACCATTTAACGTGCGTTAGATAAGGAGCCGTGATGAGTGGATGATAGAAGCTGACTTGTGTTCATAATGCTCAGGGTTTGAATAGTTTTGTATGTGTGTGTTGTTTAACTGGATTGTGTCTTTCTCAGGATCTGGTGCAGCTTGTATTGCACAGAGAGCTGGTAGAGTACAGTGTGTGCACTTCCTGTTTGATGTGTTGCATTTCCTGTTTCCCTCTTTAAACAGCATCACTGATGATTGTATCTGCATCCTGCAGAGGGCCCTGTTTACCTACTAGTACAATTTTTATTTATTTTCTTAAGTACTTTGAGTTGTTTCACAAACAATTATGACATAGCATCTATTCAAATTTTAATACAATTAAATAAGTGCAATAAAATAAATGAGCAGTACTGAATAAAATAAAATAAATATATACGTGCTCAAAGCAGTAATTTTCTTTCTTTTGTCCAAAGTGACATTGCATTTGACCTTTATACTATATCAGTATCAGAGGGAATCTAACCCTTGATCTTGATGGTGCAAGCAGGTTCCTGATTGTTTTCTGAGCGTGCCCTGCTCAGATTTTTTTTGCATGAATGTCCTTGGATTTGATCTGGAAAAATATAGTATGAAGCCGTGAAACTTAAAAATAACTTCATAATGCTGTAGTTTTTGTGCATTATGTCTCAAGGCTTTAGATGCACTCAACAGTGATGTGGTGCAACAGGTCCTGGACTGCAGCATTTAATAATCTAATTTAATATCTGCTCTGACTGCTTTTGAAATGCATGATGTTTCCTCTCTCTCTTTCTGTCCTATATTTTGTGTTTTGTTGGCCGCTAACCAGAACACACTGGACTGCATGCAGGTATCAGACTCTAACAAAA
Source organism: Carassius auratus (assembly GCF_003368295.1). Lineage (NCBI taxonomy): Eukaryota > Metazoa > Chordata > Actinopteri > Cypriniformes > Cyprinidae > Carassius > Carassius auratus. Next base: position 101,683 of record NW_020526393.1, on the reverse strand, counting down.
TGCATTCATTCGGCCCTTTAGAGCCAACTTAGCTTTAGTTCCTAGAGCTTACTCGTGTGTGTGTGTGTGTGTGTGTGTGTGTGGTTTATGCAAGAAGGTTTTCTCAACTAAGGTTTTAGCACTCAAATAAGTACAACAGGGCCACAAACACTGCTAAAAGTTTTGTTTTATTAGCTGGAGTTGATCAGCTTTTTGTGTTGCAATGTGCCAATGCATTTTGTGAAGTATTTTCTATTGAATATCTTCACATTAAATGTGACACTTAAAGTTTGAATGTGACACACAGACTTTTGAGGTGAGAGTTTTACAGGAAGCTCTTTATTTTTAGAGTTTGAGCAAGGACTGAATAAGTGACAGTCGGCCAGTGTGTGTGTGTGTGTGTGTGTGTGTGTGTGTGTGTGTTTGAGCCCTGTGCTCTCAAGTGTGCCAGGAAACTGAACCACAGAGCCGGAAGTGAAACTAGCTCACCGTACTCTCTCAAACTCTTGAGTTTTTAATGCTTTTATGGCACACTTGTGTTTTAAACTTAGTAAAATGGCTTTAGACCCCTTTCCTTTGCCCTGCGTCCCTCCTTTTCAATCACTACTTTATTTATGAAGCTCTAATGTGTTGCAAGGTGCTTTTTTAAACAAAGACTGTGCATATGTCATGGTGATTAGAGCAGGCTCAATGTGTTGTAGTTATCTAGAAAACCCACACACTTTCAATAACACAAATATCACCAAATGAGAATAAATTCAAATTTTCCAAAATAAGTAGAGCTTATGGTTATTGATTTGAATAGACACAGACACTTTACAATAAACTCCAGACGTGTGGTTTTCATCTGCTGCATTGTAAATAATATTTATAAAAAAAACTTTTTTTTTGTTAAAAATAATTTCTGTAGTCTCAAACTCTTGTTAATGTTAATGTTTTGGTTTTTGAGAGCACCTCCTACTGAAGTTCACAAAAAATATCTTGAAAACCAAAAACATTGAGAGCTCAGATTGACTTCGGAGTTAAATGTTTTCATTTAGATACATAATGTATAATTTGACACGATTATAGATTGTCATCATCATCGCATCATCATGTGATCTGGGGTACGTTTCCCAAAAGCAACAAATGCCCTGTTTGTAATGGGTTTTATTGGTTTGGTCTCGTCACTCAGTATTAAGGGGCATAACATTTCCGTCACGTGCTTGAGATATTCAGCCAATCACAACGCACTGGATAGCTGGCCAATCAGAGCACACCTCGCTTTTCAGACTGATGAGCTTTGGTAAAATCAACATTTTCAGAAAGGCGGGGCATAGAGGAGAAACAATAATGTACAGGATGTGGAAAATACTGTGTTCTTTAACCTTAAACCTCATAAACACATTGCATTACACCAAATATAAACAATAACGTTCTTTTTTAGCATCATCATATGACCCCATTAAATGAATTATGCTTTTGTGCACAATAAGCAATCTAAAATGCATTACAATCTATATCTTCCATTCAATTTAAATATATTTACATTTCAATCGATACATTTTCGTTTTAAACGTTTTTGAAGAGTGTGCATGCACATAAATGCCTAAGGGAACCCAGGAATATGACGTAAGAGGACACCAACGATGAATCATACATCAAATAAAGCAAATTGTTAGGGAACAAAACATGGTAAATTAGTCATCAGGTGCCATGTTCAATACTACAGCATCTCAGAGATCTCGAATCAATTACCGTATATTTCGGACTATAAGTCTCACCTGAGTATAAGTCACATCAGTCCAAAAATACGTCATGACGAGGAAAAAAACATATATAAGTCGCACTGAACTATGTCGCGTTTATTTAGAAGCAAGAACCAAGAGAAAACATTACCGTCTCCAGCCACGAGAGGGCGCTCTATGATGCTCAGTGGTAGACTACAGGAGCAGTGAGCAGTATAGAGTGCCCTCTGGCGGCTGCAGACGGTAATGTTTTTTCTCTTAGTTCATTTCTCTTTGTTCATATCAAATTAATTTTGATAAATAAGTTGCATCTGACTATAAGTCGCAGGACCAACCAAACTATGAAAAAAAGTGTAACTTATAGTCTGGAAAATACGGTAATTAGGAGAAGTTATTACTCCAACACATGTGTGTGACATCATTAACAAGGGCCCTTAATTATTGAACTAATGTGGTTCAAATGACGGAGATGAGGAGATGTTTGGAAAACAGTCGCGACTGGCTAGTTAGTTTCCACAACAGTGCATCGTACTGTGGTGGTTAATCAGTGTGTTATGAAGTTGGTTGGATAACCCCACATGTGCATCATTCATCGCTTTGGCTGATTAAGAGTATCTGCATTTCTTCATCCGACAAGCTGATGTGTTTAACATATTAATGCGTGCTCGTAGATATTAACTAATATTTGCATATTAATGTCGATCCTGTTTGTAGGCAAAAGTTCGGGAGCTGGAGGAGAAATGCCGCAGTCAGAGCGAGCAGTTTGGGATGCTATCACAGGAATTGGATAAATTCAGGGTTCAGGCCTCAAAGATCGACCTGTCGGGCCCCGACCTGTTGTCCAGCCCCAGCCTGACCCAGCTGACCAATGGGGTCGGCCTGCCCGGTGAGACAGGTACGCTAAAATACTGATCATTACCCAAAGCATAACAGATCCTTTTGTATCCTTTCAGATCTAAATTCAGATCAAAGTTCGTAATGTTGCTGATTTATTTTGCAGCTGCTTGGTTTGGTTCAAGGCTGTTTACTGAAGAATTGTGTGTCACTGTTATGCTTTAGTTACATACATACATTAGTTTGCCATAGAGCATGGCCAAAACAAGCTGTCTTTTAAGGTAACGTAGTATCGCTGCTTACCTTTTGGACCAGTTTTTGTGTCAGATCGCATCTATGATGTCTAAGTCGGCAGCTCACTAGGTTTTGGATGAGTGTCTGAGATCCATAAGTGCATTGCGTCTGCATTATCCCCTCTTTTTCCAGGCACAAATGCCTCATGGGAAGACATCGCGTTCTGGAGTTTGGAGGGTAATGAAGCCCTCTGTGATGCCTCTGAGTCTGGTACTATTGAATTCAGTTTGGTTCTAGGCTGAGACGTCTCGTGTCCGCCTGCATGAATAACATCCATGAAGATTTTAATATGATCAGTCCTGAGCTAGACAATATATACCGATCAGAAATAGCACGCACCCCTAACCTGAACCACTTTGTGATTTGATTGATGTTTTATGTGTTGGCGCTGGTACTGTTTGCAGATCTCACCTTGTTAGAATAGGTTTGGTTTGGTTTTTGTCATATTATCACTTATGCAGTTGGTAGCACATTGCATGCCTCTCAGTTTTGTGAGGAAATGATTTGCTGCTTTATTCTGATGGAGCATTCAGAATATCTGTGCTGTTGCTTGATTGAGGATGTTCAGAATGTTAATTATTTTTGCATTAGTGCTTATCTATACACACACTACCAGTCAAAAGTTTTGAATAATTACAAAGTTTTTTAAAAGAAGTCGGGGTAACACTTTAGAATAAGGTTCCATTAGTTAATGTTAGTTAACTACTTTCGTTAACATGAACTAAGCAAGAACAATCCTTCTACAGCATTTATAAGTCTTAGTTCATGTTAATTTCAACATTTACTAATGCACTATTTAAATCAAAAGTTGTGCTTGTTAACATTAGTTAATGCACTGTGAATTACCATGAACTAATAATGAATAACTGTATTTTCATTAACATTAACGAAGATGAATAAATACAGTAATAAATGTATTATTCATTGTTTGTTCATGTTAATTAATACATTAACTAACATTAAGTAATGGAACCTTATTCTAAAGTGTTACTGAAGTCGGTTCTGCTCACCAAGTCTGCTTTAACTGGTCAAAATAAAGCAAAAAAAGTTAAATTATTACAATTTAAAATAGCTGTTTTCTATGTGAATATCTGTTAAACTGTAATTTATTAATGTGATCAAAGCTGTATTTTCAGCATCATTCGATCTTCAGAAATCATTCTAATATACTGATTTGCTGCTCAAGAAACATTTCTGATTATTATCAATGTTGAAAACAGTTGTGCTGCTTCATATTTTTGTGGAAACTGATACATTTTATTTTATTTTATTATTTTTATTATTTAATTTTTGAGGATTCTTGATAAATAGGAAGTTCAAGAAACAGCATTTATTTGAAATATAAATATTTTGTAACATTATGAATAAATTTATTGTCACTCACTTCTGATTAGTTTAATGCAGTCTTGTTTATTATGTGAAATAAATGCTGGCCATTTGAACTTTATATTCATCATACAATTCTGAAAAAATAAATGTGTCGGTTTCCAAACTAATTTTAATCAGCTAATACAGTTTTTACCATTGATAATAAGAACAATTATTAATAATTGAGCAGTAACTTATGGCTGTTAAAAATTCAGCCTTCCCATCACCTGAATAAATTTTACATTTAACAATATTACCTTTTTACTTTACTTTACTTTACTTTATTATTTAATCAAATCAATGCAGCTCCAACTCCATTCTGATCATAGCCCTGATCTTCTGCTGCAGGTTTGGGTGCATTATCACATCACATGAATAACAGCATGTTTAAATGTTAACATGCACTGCTATGCATTTTTTTGTTTTTTAATTAGCTTCTTATGAATTTTGTTAAAGCTGCAGATCTAAATGCTTTATTAAAATGACATTTTATAGCATGCAGATGATGCATGAATGTGATTGGAAGGAGGTGGTAAAGGTAAAAGAGTGATTTCTACTAGGGCTGCACAATTAATCGAATTTGTAATCGCAATTACAATTACAGATGACACAATTATGTAATCGTTTAAAGGCACAATTACACAAAAAAAAAAAGTTCACTTACATCATTCTGTGTGCATAAGATATGTTGTTGTTCTCTCTACAGATTATCTTAAGGGTTTTTTTTCCAATTGTTTGAATTTCTTTGTTTTAATATAACATAATACCATGCATATATTTACTTTGGTTTGGTTTCTCAGAAAAAAATAAATAAATAAAATAATAATAATAATTATATATATATATATATATATATATATATATATATATATATATGATATTTGAGGCTTAAAAAAAAAAGAAGTTTTTCAGGAAGAGTGTTTTCCGCTGGTTTTTTTTTGATATAACAATATGGCATGCAGTGGCTTCAAACAATGGCATAAAGCTATTAAAAAAATTATTCAATCTAAATTGTGCTAATCGTAATATATAATCGCAATTACAATTTCAAGGGAATAATCGACAATTATGAGTTTTGTCATAATCGTGCAGCCCTAATTTCTACTGTAGTCTCATGGTGACGGGGTTCGGGACTCTTATGCAAGCAGATGGTTTTCATTCAAAACAACCCTGATTCTAACTTGTAGATCACAGGGTCGACTAGACGCATAAACACATGCATGTAAACCGCAGCTCAAAGCATTATCCCACATCTGCGCGCACACACATATGCATGCTTATATTACTGTCTTAAGGACATTCTAGGGATGCACTGATTTCTCAGTCAATACCGATAACCGATTTTTCACATTGATATCTGCCAAAACCGATAGTTTAGTTTTCTTAAAAGAAAAAAAAATTCTCTTAATTAATGCTGTAAACTACACAGGGCATCCTCTCATTTGGTACAGCATATTAAAATTGTCGACAAAAAAATGCTATTTATTTTCATGTGAGATAATCACACTCAAATAAAAACATAAACCGATTGCAAATAAGGGAGTTTTAATAAAAACTTGTCTTTATGACAGATTTAGTCAAACATACATATATGATATGTTGATATGTTCTTTCAGTTGAAACACAGATTAATTAATTAGATGAGATATCATAGATTTGATTAAGTTGTACTGTATCATTGTACTGTAACTTCTGATGCTCATTTAAGTTTATTTCACACTATAAGTAAGTGGAAAGAATTGTGAGTGGAAGAGACTCCACTTGAACTAAATCGGCCTCAGTGTTCTGTCACGACACATTAAAGAGCATCAAAATGGCATTTATTGTTTGAATTTTGTGATTAAATGGACATTATTTGAGAGCTGAGACTTGTTTCTTATTAGAAGTAGCAGAACTGTGCGATTATTGGTTGGGAGGTGTGTTACGCATGTTAATGGTGCTGCATTAATGCATTATTATTTCTATAACTTGGGCATAAACTTGACACAGGATACATTTTCTTTATGCAAATTAGTGTCTGACAAGTTTTTCCACACACTCTTGATTAACATGATATTATCGGCCAAAAAAAGTGCAGATAATTGCTTTAATCAGCCGATACCGATATTTGGCCGATATATCGGTGCATCCCTAGGACATATCCTATAATTCTCATTTTGAAATAAGCTTTTTTTCTAATAAAAATCATTTATGATCAGCATAATTTAAGTTGCGTTTCTCTGCACTCATTGTGTGTTAGATGTGGCTGCGGTTTTGCGGATGGGCTCCACGCCACACGCGGCTGAACTGTCACGTCCCGAACGCTCACCGACCGTCAAACACAGAGAGCTGCCCACCATCAGCGTGTCCATCAGGTCCGGCTCCACGTCCAGCCCTACACCCCCCAAATCTGAGACCACTCACCTCTCACCCAAATCAGCTGGATCTCACCCGGCCAGCCCCCAAAAGACCAGCCCTACACATGAGGTGAGAGGAACGACCAGTGTTTACATGAATGCATTTAACAGATGCAAAAAGAGCATGCAATATAATGGTTCATACATATCTTGATTAGTGCTCTGTTGACTAAAATTATATATATACTGTATATATTTTCTTTTACATTTATTGTTTTGGGTCAAAGTATTATTATTGGGTAAAAGATGGACTAACCCAGCTTTTGAGTTAAAATTAAAACTACAATTTCTGCTCTATTCTTTTTCTATTCTATCAGTTTCATTTTTATTTATTATACTATTTAGAAAGCCCTTGCTACGTGTACTGTGTTAACCTAACTGAGACTTGTTATAGCACTTATATCATTGCTCTTTTGTTGATTTAGATTGCTTCTATTGTCCTCATTTGTAAGTCACTTTGGATAAAAGCGTCTGCTAAAATGTAAATAAAAATCATAATATATTTACTATAATAATAAAAATGTAAATGCTAAATAGTCATATTTAAAACAATAAATAAATAAATAAAATAAAAATGACAAAAATAAAATGACTAAAACTGTAAAAAATTAAAATAATACATATACAGATTTTTTTTTTATTTCATCCCAAATATAATTAATAGTAAAATAGTATATTAATGATATTTAGAAAAAAAACACACTGCTTATAAGTGCATGTGTCTAGTACAGAGGTTGGTGACCTTTTTTTACTTGAACTTGTCTTAAACATCCAAACAAAAAAACGTTATAAATGAGCTATATCTTTTGCTGCACTGTTTTTATGTAGAATCGTCTAGAATACAGATAATTTGTTGGTCTGTTGTCTGGGTTCGATTCCATGAATGAGTTTACCTGGGATTGTTGTTTGAGCTTTAGCGGTGAAGTTTAAAAACTGTTCCTGGGTCAGAGTGCAGGCGCTCGTGGTGCTCGTGCAGCTGTCTAAAGCTGATATTCAGTGAGATAATCCTGAGCAGTGCTGCTGGATTATGAAGGTTGTAGTAGTTGTAAGTGATTATCCATAAAAGGTTTTACCCTTGAGCTATAAATACTGCCTGCATGCCTCCATTTACTTCTTACTCACAGCAGCACTATATTTAGATGATGACTCTGCAAGTTTAACAAACCACAGACATGTTATTATTATTTACTTACGTGTGCTGTATAGGACAATTTTTGTATTTTTAAGTAAATGAGCACAATGCATGCATAGTTTTTATTGGTTTTTAGAGACTTGGTCAAATGCTTTTGAAGATAAGATTGTCATGCAATCTGTCCGTTTTGACATCTTTGTAATTAGATTAATAAAATTGCATTTAAATGGAAAGACAACTTTTTCATTAAAAAAATGACCAGCCTATATATATATATATATATATATATATATATATATATATATATATATATATATATAATATACATTTAATATTTAATTTTAGAGTTTTAAAGTGATAGTAATTTAGTTTTTTTCTATGTCTAAATTTTTTTTTAGTTTTATTTTAACAAAATGAAAATTTTGACAAATATTTTTATTGTTTTTGCTTCTTTGTTTTTCAGTTTTTTTATATTTTAAGTTAATATTTATTTTTAATTCTAATCCAATTTTAAATTCAAAATCTTTGTCTATCTGCATGAGGTAAAAAAAATTGTTTAGATAAAGGCTCAACAAATATCACAACAACTTTATGTGGCACAACAATGTTATATTACATAGAACCCTCTTAGAATTATTTTAAAATACTATAAAATTAATGTAAAAGTTCTGTTTAAAATGCTTATGTTGGAAGATATGAACATCATCTTATTCTTGGCTATTTTCACCGAAGGTACTTTGTATCATCTTATAGAGTATTTAATTAAAAAATAAAAATATAAATAGCCTTGGTACCATTTTAAAACTCATTTATGACCCTTTTTTCACACCCCACAATTTATTTATTTTTATTTATTTATTTATTTATTTATTTAAGGAGGCATAAAACCTGTTTCATGCATTCAGTGTACTTTTTATAATATTCTGAGTGTGTTGATGTGTGTTTCAGGTGGACACTGCTAGTGAAGTTGAGGAGTTGGACATTGACATTTCTCCGGCGCCGTATTCAGTCACTAAAGGAGCAGCAAAACTCCAGGTCTTCATCGCACGTTACAGGTAAACAGCATTAATCTTAATTTATTGATTTGTCTTTAGGAGCTTACAGCATGTGCTAAACTGCGTGGAGAAAATCAACCTATGAATGATTTGCTTGAATTATACACTTGTCTCTGCATATTCAATTAGGAAAGTATTTAAACATTGATCAAATGACACTTTAAATGGAGCCTTGTTTTATTGTCTAAATGCAGTTACAATCCATATGAGGGTCCTAATGATAACCCAGAGGTCGAGCTGCCCCTCACAGCAGGGGAGTACATATACGTCTATGGAGATATGGATGATGACGGCTTCTATGAGGGTCAGTTTATTTATTTAAATGGTGTATTACTTTTATTTATTTATTATTTTTAATTATCATGGTTACAAACAGACAAATGAGCTGACTTTTGTAGTGCTCATTCACTGTGTGTAACTCAGTATTGTTTACATAAAAAGAAAAATGGAATCATTAATTTTTAATAAGCAATAATATACTTTTCCATAAAAGCTGAAAATATATGTTTATACTAATAATTTATTTTTTATAAATAATAAAATTGTTTTTTATGAATGCTGAAAAATAACTATTTATGATATATTTGTATTCATGTTTTTACTTTATATTTCTTAAATCATTGTTTTTTGTAATGAATGATAAATTTGTTTTTCATAAATACTGAAAATATATGTATATTTACAAAATATATTGAATTAATTAATTTTTATAATTTTTTAATACATTTTTCATTTATAGTTGTTTTTAAATCAGTGATTTATGTAATAGTAAAATAGTTTTTTCATAAATGTTGAAAATGTTTAAATATGTTTATATAGATATAAACATATATATACTGTATAAACAATTATTCATTGTTTGTGTGCGTGTGCGTGTGTGTGTGTGTGTACTTCTCATCACGCTTTTAATCAGAAAATGTAAAAAGCTAATACAATTCTCACTTCTTAACTTCTAAAAATCTGGTTTAAGTATAGGATAATGTACATCCAGCCGGTTGTTATCGCAGAATAACCCTCAACAGGGTGATCAGGACCCTGACGTGAATCAGAGATTTGAGTTGAAATATTTGAACGCAAAGCTTCTGTAAACATAGCAGTTGTGAGCAAGTGGCAAGTTCAAACTACCGTATTTTTCGGACTATAAGTCACACCTGAGTATAAGTCTCATCAGTCCAAAAATACGTCATGACAAGGAAAAAAACATATATAAGTCGCACTGGACTATAAGTCGCATTTATTTAGAACGAAAGAACCAAGAGAAAACATTACCGTCTCCAGCCACCAGAGGGCGCTCTATGTCTTCAGTGTAGACTACAGGAGAACTGAGCAGCATAGAGCGCCCTCTGGCGGCTGTAGACGGTAATGTTTTCTCTTGGTTCATGTCAAATTAATACTGATAAATAAGTCGCACCTGACTATAAGTCGCAGGACCAGCCAAACTATGAAAAAAAGTGCAACTTATAGTCCAGAAAATACGGTAAATGGACATTTAAGGGATATGGTGCAGTCATACAACTTATTGCACAATATTTCACAACATAAATGATTATGGCGATAAAAGATATCTCACCAGTTTCTTAGTTATCTTATCACCCATTACGGTGTATAAAACAATCGTTGCAAAATGGCAGCAGCTGCTTTTGTATTAAATGAGAGGGCAAGTTCACAATACCAGGATTATATAATAAAATAATTGCACATATAATATTGAATTGAGTTATAATATTTCATTGACTAACCAAATGAAAAGTTTTTCCTGACAAGACTGTAATGCCTACTTCAGTTAGCCTGTGTTATTAGCTTTTACCAGTCGTTATCGAGGGATACCTTGGAATGACTGACCAATCAGAATCAAGTATTCCACAGAGCCGTGTAATAAATATCCTTCAACAACACTTCCTGCAACTAACACTAATGTGTTGCACCATTTTTCTGTCACCCTCTGTAGGAGAGCTGATGGACGGCAGAAGAGGCCTCGTTCCCTCTAACTTTGTGGAGCGTGTGTCAGATGACGACTTCATGAGCTCACACCATAACCAGGCAGGCGATATTTCCCATAATTCCTTCCAGGAAAGCAGCTTCCACAGCGGCAGCGAGCGACTGCACCGACACCACTTACGTTTTGCCCACAGCGCCTCCGAGAGGACAGAGACCTCCACAACAGCCTCGGCTCCTGGTGACAATGCCAAAGCAAACCCCTCTAACCCTGCCCTGGCCGCCCCGCTCACTAACGGCTTGGACTTGGATCTAGAAGAGGTTGGGGTGGACACTGTGCCTTACCCCCGCAAGCTAACGCTAATCAAGCAGTTAGCCAGGAGTATCATCATTGGCTGGGAGTCTCCGCTGGTCCCGGTTGGCTGGGGTTCTGTGTTTAGCTATAACATCTACGTGGACCACGAGTTGCGGCTCAATGTGCCATTTGGTAGCCAAACGAAGGCTGTTCTGGAGAGGCTAGATTTGGCGCAGAAGGCATATCGGATTGCGGTGCAGTGCCTGACGGAGCGAGGCAACTCGGATCAGCTGCGTTGCACTATACTAGTCGGACGGGACGTGTGCGTGGCGCCGACTCACCTGCGCGTTGAACGCGTAACGGCTACCTCAGCCAGTCTAACCTGGCTGCCTAGCAACAGTAACTATGTGCACATTGTGTCTTTGAACGATGAGGAGTGCGAGCTGGTAAAGGCAGGATGCTATTCACTGTGCCTCAGTAACCTCACACCCAAAATGCATTACAACATTAAAGTGGAAGCTAGGCCGCACCGCACAGCATGGGAACTACCACAGGAGTGCCGAGAACGCAAAACCGCAGTGACCTCTTTCACAACCCTGACCGCAGGTGAGATGCAAAGATTCGCTGATGATGTTCATGACAAGACCAGGAACAAGTATCTGTTTTGAATTTTATTTGAACTTCCTTTGGTTTGACTTTTGACCCTTTGCCTTGTCTTCCAGGTCCTCCTGATGCTCCTCTGGATGTGCAGTTGGAGCAGGGCCCATCTCCGGGAATAGCTCAGATCAGTTGGCTGCCTGTTACTATAGATGCCGCTGGGACGTCCAATGGTGTTCGAGTCACTGGCTACACCATCTATGCTGACAAGAAGAAGGTGAACCAAAAAATTCTTCTGAAAAGTCCACTTTATATTTTTATATAGAAATTCATACAATATAAGTGTGTAAAACTCTTTCACCTGTGCCTTCAGGTATTGGAGGTGTCGTCACCCACAGCAGGCAGCGCTCTGATTGGTCCATCTCAGATCCAGACATTACAGGCGGCTCATGAGCTCACCGTACGGACCATGTCAGCTTTTGGTGAGTCGGTGGACTCCTCGCCGGTGAATGTGCCCACCAAATTGCCTGCCATCATGTCCGGTGTCTCACTGCCTCAATGCCAGTCTGTGCCAGCCACCGCCAGTGTCCTCATGGCCAGTGCCAACCCAGATCCCGCTGTCTGTGCCACATCTCTCTCTGCTGCCAAAACGCCCATTCTGCCACACGCTGCTACACTGGACGAGCATACCACTGGTCCTGTTCGGGGCGTCTATGTCAATCCACCCAATGCAGGCGCTCGTGAGGTCCCTTCGTCTACTGCATCTTATGTAGAAGCCTGGACATACCCAACATCAGCTGCACCTCTGACGGTTGCAACGCCAGGACAGGAGGCACTGCCACTATATGCTTCACGTACTAACTCAATGGTGAGTTTAACAAAAAAACACCTTACATGTATTATAACATGGTACTCTATGGCTAGATTGCTTGGTTCCGAAATTTCTTAAGGCAGACAGTAGTATTGCATAATGGACAGACCATTATTCACTGAAAATTACCTTCTACATGTAACCCTGGGGCATGTCCTTGTGCCATAATTAAAAATACTTCAACACAAAAGAGAATTGAGAACTTCAGTGGAGGTAAAATGTTGATCTGTTCGTCGCACAAAAGTATTGTATGTCTAATTTAGCTCTCCTGAATAATTTTTATTCTTTAGAAAACAGAGCTTTCCGCTAAAGTTCAGATGTTTAAATTTTGGCTCTAAGCTTCATCCACTGCTTCAGCCTATGCTTTTTCACAATATAATGTAGAATTGGTTTTACATGAGTTGAGATACACTGTCTGTGTGCAGAGATCTGGGATGTATGGTTCTGTTTAGGGTTAAGCTAATAAAGCATCTCCATCCACAGGTGAGTTTATCTGCACCCCTGGTTACACCTGCACCCATGGTCATATCTGTTGCTACACCAACATCCATGGCCGTACCTGCTCCCTTGACCACACCAGTGTACATGACCGTGCCAGGTCCTGTGGCACCTGTCGCCATGCCTGTGCCCATACCTGCACCTGTTGTTGTACCTGCATCAGTGCCAGTGCAGTCCAGTGTGGCTCCTGCTGTGCAGAACCCAGGCAGAGAGACCGAAAGCCCAGGAGGTCAGCGTCCTGTTGCCTCTCTCTCCGACTTCTTGGAGGACCCCCGTGCCAAACTTCACACACCACCATCCAATACTACCTCCCCAAAAGTGAACATTCCAGGAAAGGACCCTCTGGATGTTCCAGATACGCACCCACTGAGGCCTCCCAATCCATCACCCTTTGAGTCAGAGGCTGAGGAGGACAGGGAAAACACCAGGCTTGTGTCCATAGAGGAGTTCCTGCGGCCTGTACCTCAACCTCGAATAAAGGTCAGTTTCCAAACCAAATCTGCAGACTATGTGTGTCCCTGTTGAGTCATTATAACTTTGGACTGTGCTCATGTTGAGTACCTTGCCAGTGCCCTCAGAGATCACTTCCCTTCCTTAATATTTGAATTTATTCCAGCAGAGATACACTTTCAATAACTGAAATACTAAGTGTTGTCCTAGAGCAGGGTGCCTAGTCGTGCTCCTGGAGGGCCACTATTTTGCAAAGTTAAGTTCTTACCCCAATTAAATACACCTGAACCAGCTAATCAAGGTCTTTGGAATTACTAGAAATTTCCAGACGTGTGTTGGGGCAAGTTGCAACTTAATTCTGCGGGACGGTAGCCCTTTGGGAGCAACATTGGACACCCCTGTCCTAGTGTCTTGAGAAAACTGTGTTGAAGTTGTTGTTTTTGTGAAACCCTATCAGGTCTATGCTGGTGGCCTTATGGACCCTCCCCCAGACTACCATGGGGAGAGCAGTCGGTCTGATTTGTCTGATATACTGGAGGAAGAGGAGGATGATCTGCACTCGGAGCCAATTGGTGACGTCCCCTCCAGAGGTTACAGTACAGCTCCATCAGGCAGGGTATGTAGATGTACATGAATGATGCAGTATTCCTCAGTGAACCTTTGGACAAAATGTTGAGTCCTATTGCGATGTGGCAGGATATTTTGTTGGTAGTGCACCTGGTCATCATGCTCACAGTGAAATGTCACTAATCAATATAACTATGTTAAACATTTGAATATGCTCCGATTTTCCAAGTGGAAACTTGTTGGGACACAGTGTTAGCCATGCTTATCATTTAGTTTTTTTCTGTTCTTATATTTCCTCTGTTGCATTTTAATTTTCTTGTTTCTTTTTCTCGTTTTATTCTACTTTCCACTTTTGACACCGAACGAAACTTTTGCCTCGTCTGTGTGTTCTTGAACTATCACCTTGCTCCTTTCCTACTCTGGTAACTCCCAATGCTCCTCTAAAACAACCCCAGTCCGAAATGTGGGAAACTGACAGTGATGAAGACATTTTAGAGAGGATTATAAAACTCCCTCCTCAAGCCTACCACAACAAGCAGCTCTTCAGCATTCCAGAAGTTACAGAAGAGGAAGACAACACTGAATCGGAATCCCACTCTAGATCTTCCCCAAGCCGGACTGCTTCTGGCAAGAACCGTCAGTGTGGACATGAGAGTCGACGACATTCTCCAAACCATCACAATCGTAGACATAAAATGGAATCTGATTCGCCCGTAGAGAGGTGCAAAGGGACTGCGCAAGTCAGGAGTAGACCCAGAGTGCATTACGCTGACACAGTGGACACCATCAGCTATATGGATGAGGAGGAGGAAGAGGAGGAAGAGGACTCTGACAGTAGTCTGTATGCTGGGCCTAGTTCTGTTAGTGTGGCTGCACGCCGCAAACCACACAAAGGCCATGGCGACCGACTCAGGAGAGAAGCCTTGCTCCGTAGCCAGATGACTTCAGGAACAGTGCAGGGACCGTATTTGCTTAGCAAGACCATACACCGTGTGAAGTCGCCCACTGGACGCTCAACAGAGATTGACGTAGAGTATGGAACTGATAATGACGAGGAGCATCAGCTGTTTGATCCTGGAGAAGTGGTGTTAGACCAAATGAGCTCGGAGTGGTGGGTGGAAGGCAGTAACAATGAGTACCAGCACTTGCCCCTGAAATGCAGACCCCAGCCAGAGCTGCCCCCAAGCAGCCGCTCATGGGTGGGTTATCCTCTGTCCATCCATCTCCTGTTGTAACACAGCCATCTTTCCCTTTAGATGATCTTTTTTTATAGCCTGCCCATCCATTTAGGGCATGGCTAAAACCTTTTGCGTCCTGAAAGAGAAGAAAAGTCTCACATCTGTCACTATTCTGATCAGTTCACTGTAGTATCGTAGTTGGAAGACTTAGAGCTGGGGTTCTCAACTCTGGCCCTCAAGGTCCACTCTCCTGCAGAGTTTAGCTCCAACTTTGAACAAATTCACTTGCCTGTAATCTCGAAGAGCTTGATTAGCTGGTTCAAGTGTGTTTGATTAAGGTTGGAGATAAAATCTGCTGGAAAGTGGACCTCAAGGGCCAGAGTTGGAGTTATTGTTGGAGTTAGCAATAGCAATCTTAAGGTACTGAGAAATTATCATAGCTTCGTAAAATTACGGTTGAATCAATGATGTCACATGGACCATTTTGTTGATGTTCTGGTCACATGCCTGGGCCTTGGACGTGGTAGTTACCTTGCTTAATTTGATATCTTAATATAATATCTTAATTTGTGTTCCGAGAGATGAACAAAGGTTTTGTGTGTTTGGAACAACATGAGTTTGAGTAATTAATAACAGAATAAAAAAAAAATTGGGGTGAACTATCCCATTAATGTAACTGAAAGACAAAAAAAAAACAAAAACAAAGATTATGTAGTTATTTATTCCCATCTCTACATGGAGCTAACATTTCAAATTAATTCATTTATCACATACTGGCAGCTACTGTGGCATATGGGATTACAACAAGTATACAATGACTCTCCAACACTAGTTTCACTGTGGATGCAAAAGGTTTAAGCCTGTACTTTATTCTCCTTG
The DNA here is from genome assembly GCF_003368295.1 of Carassius auratus. Classification (NCBI taxonomy): domain Eukaryota; kingdom Metazoa; phylum Chordata; class Actinopteri; order Cypriniformes; family Cyprinidae; genus Carassius; species Carassius auratus. The sequence continues at coordinate 85,628 of NW_020526393.1, read as the reverse complement.
CAGTTGACTTTGTACCCTACACCCTTTTACCCAGTCTCTAGTCGAGGCATCTTCGTATTTGTAGTTGTGTAGCTGCTCTATGCATTTGTCCTACATCTTATTCTTGCATTTGTCCTACGTCTTATTCTCCCCAGTGTTCAGTTGGCTGTGCATTATTGCTCAGTAGTTTTACTTGCTGTAGTGCATCTCCTTTCCTTTATACAACTGGGATTCTTCTAACCCACATATTGTTCAAGGTTGTCCAGAGACTGCTTGAGCAGTTAAGGCAGAGACTGGACTGTATGTAACTGTATGTTGTGCTTGCACAGGGATCTCCTGTTTGTTCCCATAATTCCACTGTGTTGCTACAAAGAACAACCCCAATTGCTGCTTCTGTTGATCTGGTATCAAATGTTGCTTGAGCAATGGCTTTTTTCACTTGTGTGTGTTTCAGGGCTCCGGGCTAATTGCTAATTCAGTAAAAAAAAAAAAAAAAATTGCTATTTGCAATTAGCCTAAGAAGCCAGAACTTCATATTGTGTTTATATGTGGCTTCTTTAAATACTCTAAAAAAGGTGTGCAGATACAGATACAAATGTTTGGCCAATTGCTAGTCCATTGACAATGGCTAGAAGTTTTTGCATATAGTTGTGTAAACCATTTCAGGCCTTTTGGCTAACAGGTAGCAAGCTAAGCAAATTAAGCTGGACACAGGAATACTGTGTACTGCAAATGTTACAGATGTGAAGGTGGGGGAGTGAATGTTGAATCGCATCATAGCTCATAACCACAAACTTGACCTGATTTAAACCAGATTGTGTGATGTTTCAGTTGTTCCACTGCGATGTTGGTAACACGTTAGATTAGAGAACACTATTCACTATTAACTAGTTGCTTATTAGCATTTGTTTTACTAGCATATTGGCTCTTTATTAGTACTTATAAAGGACATATTAATCCCTTATTTGACATGACAATATTCTAGATCCCTCAACCCTGCCATATACCTAAACATAACTACCGCAAACAACTACCTTGCTTGCTATCAGTAAGCAGCAAATTAGAAGTTTATTGAGGGAAAAGTGAAAGTGTGTTCACTAATATGAAGTGTTACTATGATATAAGTCAGTGGCTGAATCCCACATGTGTCATTATCTAACTGTTTGTCTCTCGAAAACCAGGAGACAGGTGGAAGAGAAGCATCGTTGGCAGATCCAGGTGCAATGTGGTGCGATGTCACTCCAAAATCGCCACGCTCTGAAATTAGACTGCACAGAGGTAAGACTTTCTCACTTCCCTCTCTCTCTCTCACCGTGAACTGCATTCAGCTTCCATTTAGATCACATCCTTTTCTGTCTGTCTGTGTCTCTCTCTCTCTCTCTCTCTCTCTCTTTCTCTCTCTGTCTCTCATTTATACATTTCTGAGTCTTGCCAATCAACCCATCTTAAAACTGCTCTTAACCATTCTTCTTTCAAACAGCTAAACCGACACATGTATCTAGCCTTCTGTTTTGCTTAAAACTATTTAGTTGTGTTCTATGTTGTGTTTCACTCTGAGGGTTAGTGATTTGATCAAACCTCTTAACACAAAGTAGTAAAGGGATAGTTCACCCAAAAATTTAAATTACCCCGTAATTGACTCGCACTCAAGAAATTATTGGTGTATATGACATTATTTTCTCATCCAATCTGAGTCATATAAAAAAATGTCCTGGCTCTTCCAAGCTTTATAATGACAGTGAATGGGTGTTTTTTTATCAATAGTCCGAAAGAAGTCCAATAAAGAGCATCAATCCAAGAAAAAATAGTGCCTCACATGGTTCCAGGGGGTAAATAAAGGCCTCCTGAAGCAAATCGATCTGTTTTTATAAGAAAAAATACCAATCTTTGAAACTTTATAAATCATAAATAACCTTCCGCTAATTGTCGTACGCGAATTCATTCCGGCGGATGATGTAGGACGAAGTGTAAGGTCCAGTGAAAAGTGACAAATGCGGAAGAGTAGAGGAGAGAGGAAAATTAGAAGCACGAATTAGAAGCACAAAATGAGGATTTGTAAAGAAAAATGTCAGAGGATTTCGACATGAGCCAAGAGGAGACTGGTTTTCCTTTGCTTAAGTAAGGAGACTTTGCTTCCTTTGCTCCTGTAAACAAACGTTGTTTCTCGCGATAATATCAAATTCTCAGCGGACATCATGCTGCGACAGCATCCTACATCATCAAACTTTTACGAAAGATTTATGAACTTTTAAATATGTATATTTTTATTGCAAAAATGAATTGATTTGCTTTAGGAGGCCTTTATGCGTCTCCCGGAGCCGTGTAGGACGCTTTTTACGATGGATGGATGCGCTTTATTGGACTTCTTTTGGACTATTGACAAGAAATATGCATTCACTGCCATTTTAAAGCTAGGAAGAGCCAGGATTTTTTTTTTTTATGTAACTCTGATTGTATTCGTCTGAAAGAACAAAGCCATATACACCTAGCATGACTTGAGGGAGAGTAAATCATGGGGTAATTGTCATTTATGGGTGAACTATCCGTGTAAAGTTTGCCATGTAATATATTCAGAACTGTTTTCTTGAAGAGTGCTTTTATCAGACTCTTAATTTAATTGAAAACCCATAAATTTGCAATTATGGATACCTGAGTAATATAAAGTAACCATCATTTCCTTTGAGGACACCCCCAAAGGTTAGCTCCTTTTACTTCATATTTGCCCTCAAATATGACACAGAGGTTGTGAAGTGTCCTGTTTTCTTTGCTCTGCCCTTGATTGTTGCTACAGATGGTCTTGATCCTCTCTAACGAGATGAACACATCTCACTCCTGGAGCTTAACACAGACACGACTGACACCTATTAGCACCACTGATTGATTGCACAGCTCTGTTTTACACTATATTCCTCACCCACCCTCTTCCAACTCATCTAGAAACAGGAAATTGATTCTGATGACTTCAGGGTGCTGACCTTTGACCCGATGACCCTGACAGATGCTTGAGTCGTGCTTTCAGACTCCATTATACAGAACAGCATGCATGTCCAGTAAAGAGTGCTGGAAAAATACAGTGGCGTTTTGGTGCTTTTGTGTTTTGCTAAACATTTACTTTTATCTTTGCAGTTGCATTTATCCATTAAGTAGACACTTTTATCTACTTTTGTCTTTCTTCCTGTCGTTCTCACTCTTTATGGATGAATCATGTGCACACGTTTCTGTAGCGGCTCATGGCAGCTTAGGATCAGGAGGTTTTAGTATGATTACCTCACTTAAGGACACGCCTGGGCCGCACCATTATGGTTTTCAAGCAGGGATGACTACAAGCATCAGGTTACTGACAGTAATGTTTCCCAAGCGTCATGAATTCAGCTTTCCAAAATGTGATAAAGGCATGACATGTCCAGATCGACCACCAGTGTGTTGCTGCATAAATCCTAGAGGTGTCCTGTGAAATCATTTCTTGACCAGTTTGTGTTTGCTCCTTGGTGATACAGAACCCAGAACATCTGGAGAAGATGAGGTGAGAGTGTTTGTTGCCCTCTTCCCGTATGATCCTGCATTCATGTCCCCCAATCCTGACGCCGCTGAGGAGGAGCTTCCCTTTAAAGAGGGCCAGATTATCAAGGTATGACTCAGTTTGAAGTGATTTCACACATGCATTTATTATTCTTTAATGTGAAATAATAGTCAATAATAGACGTGGAACAATTTAAACTCAACCTTTGGACAAAAGAATTGAATTGAATATATGTTTTGAATCAAATGTGACCCTGGAGCACTAAAGCAGTCTTAAGTTGCTTTGGTATAGTTTTAGCAAAAGCCAAAAAAACTCTATGGATCAAAATAGGTTTTTCTTTTATGCCAAAAATCATTAGGATATTAAGTAAAGAGTAGTAATATGCAAAGATAAGAATTCATTTGTACAACTTTAAAGATGATTTTCTCAATATTTAGATTTTTTGCGCCCTCAGATTCCAGATTTTCTGATAAAATATTGCCAAATATTGTCCGATCCTAACAAACCATGCATCAATGGAAAGATTATTCATCAAGATTATTTATCCAAAAAATTACACTTAAGACTGGTTTTTAGTTCCAGGGTCACATATTTGATACATCAGGTTTTTATGGCTAATATAGTGTGATAGAAGTTTATACAGTATGATCAGTTTTATTCAGAGGCCCAAAATAAGCAGAAATATGCAAATTGGTGCAGATGCTGATAATTATATGACCAAAATATTATGAAACTCTGATGATTGTAATGTAAATAAATGAGCAGATACTTACATACAATTATATTAATAGTAGTCATCACTCTTTATGTGCCATTAAATGTCTTCGTAAGATTAGATTTAAATACTTATCATGATAAAAGGTCAGGTTGAGGCCTTATACATTTTATAAAGTAGGCTTTATAGGTAAAACTGCATAGACAGAAATGCTTACACGCTGTAAATTCTCACCCACATTAGCCTACATAATGTGCATCTGTAGTGCATTACATTATTATAATTCACAGAAAACATGATTTTGCAGTGTTTCTGCTCCGCAGGTTTATGGGGACAAAGATGCAGATGGTTTCTACCGAGGCGAGGTGGGTGGCCGTCGTGGCTTTGTGCCGTGTAACATGGTTTCAGAGATCCAGGTTGATGATGAGGAGACCAGAGACCAGCTCCTGAAGCAGGGCTTCCTCTCCACCGAGGCGTCGATGGAGAAGATAGGTATGTTTATCACAAAATACCTGTGTGTGCAATGTCATTTTAGTTCTTATTTGATTCCTGAGCATATGCTAACATCAGACTCAGCTGAAATCATTCAAAAGCATTAGCATAGCGTCGCTGCCTAGCCTCACAAAGTGCTGTCTAGATAGAAAACTGACTAGGTTTTGGAGCAGAGCTGTAGTCTGACTGACATTTATTTGAGGTCACATTATTTGTTTCTAAAATCAAAATAAATCTCTTAACTCCCTGTAATCGTTCAACGAACAAGCCGTGAAAACCAGCCGCAGCTGACATTTCAGCATAGCTAGAATCACATCTGTAGACACGAGCTTTAAAATATGTTTCCAGCTCACAGCTTTGAGGAACTTAAAATCAAGTCTTTAAATGATAGAATGTAATCCATAAAGATACATGCAGTGGTTTTTCTCTTTTTTTTTTTTTTTTTTTTTTTTGCAAAACCATTGCTTTTTCATGCATTAGTCAATTTTTTTTTTTATCTTTGTCAGACTTAGTGTATTTGTGTCTTTAGGTTTCAGTTACAATGTATATTGTTAAACGATAATCAAATAGCTTTTTCTCCACTTCAGTAGCACTTACAAACACCAAACTTTAGTTTTATTCCTATCTATATTGGGAAATATGTACTGAATTTTTATATATTATTCACCTGATTCATTTCAACATTTTATCCCTAAAAACATGGTGAAATTTTTTTTTTCTGTATTTTGACAGTTTTTTCTGATTTACAGATTAATAAAAATAGAAATACAAAAAAAAAAAAAACATTAAAATGTGAATGAAATGACCAAGATTTTTAACCTGGCTTTGTCCAGTGTTCTGGAAATATATATGTAAATGAGTGCATATTTAATTATATTATAATGTGTCATTTATTAGCATATTTCAGCTTGTCTTAAAGCAGTGTGATTAATTAACTGTGGAAGTATAGTGAAATTTAAACATTTTTTACTTTTCACTGGTAGTGTCTTGCCTTAAAAAGTGTTGCATGTGAAGAAATGAATAGCACAAAATGATGTAAAAAAAAAAAAAAAAAAGTCATAAGCCTAATGAAGTTGTGAAGTAAAGTGTATGTGCATATTATGGATCTGGTTTCCCAGGATGCTTTGCTGCAGGGGTGGATCAGCTCTTTCTTTCCTCCTCTCTCACTGTGGCACCTCATTGCTGATGCTTATTCCTATTCTTGTTTTTGCTTTTCTTTGGCTTCTCATTCATTCTTGTCTGCTACTTGTCTTTTTTTCCACGTGTCCTGTTTAAATGTCATAAAGACGCCCTCTTACATGCACAGCTTCCACACCGTCCCACTGCGCCGCCGAAACCTAGACGCTCCAAGAAAGGTGTGTGATTTCACCTGCGTTTGGTTTGCTGAACTCACTCCCATCAGCTTTCTGCTTCTGCATCAGGAACTCTGACCAAAGGCCGACTAAAACATTAGATAAACTGAGTCTTACTAGTGTTATTTATGAATCGCAAAGACTTATAATTAACCTTTTAGTTACTCTCCAAATAAATGTTCCTGGTCTTATTGTGTGTGATTCAGTGCATGTTAGTGTAAAAAAAATAATGCATCAAAATATACGAAAAAAAACAAAAATATCATGCTCAAGTCTATTAACAAGGCCACTAAAAAATAACACTTTTAAAACATTTCAATTACAATGGCATGTGAATCAATCACATTAATTTATGTCTAATGATTATTAGAACTGCTGTTTTTCTCTTTTATAGACAAAAAGGACCTGAAAAAATAAATAGGCTACTAAATTTAATTTAATTTAATTTAATTTAATTTAATTTAATTTAATTTAATTTAATTTAATTTAATTTAATTTAATTTAATTTAATTTAATTTAATTTAATTTAAAATATTAAAATATAAAAATTTAAATTGAATATATATTGCCATTATGCCACAAATGCTTTTTTTTTCTTGTTGAAAAAAAAAAAAAAAAAAAAAAAAAAAATATATATATATATATATGTATATATATATATATATATATATATATATATATATATATATATATATATATATGTGTGTGTAAATAATATAATATTTATATTTAAAATTTAATGTATTTATTGTGGTAATTGACTTTTGTTTTGATAAATAAGCTGAAAAACACTAAATAAATAGATAAATTTACACATAAAAGCATTATAGTAGTAAGTAGAAACTACTTTCGCAAATACTATTTTCCAAACTATAATAATAATAATATTAATAATACATAAATAATATATTAAATGCTATTATTTCAAGATAAATGAATAATAATAATAATAAATAAATAAATGAATAAAATAATAAATTTAAATTTATTATTTAAAAATAATAATTGTATGCAATCTAAAAGAACTTGGGATAATTGACTTTATGCCACAAATGCTGTTTTACTTTTTAGAAAAAAAGGAGCTGAAAATTTAAATAACAATAATGTTTAGTAATCATCTACCTCTTCTGTCTCGCTATAGTGAATTTATTTTATAGTGATTTTATATTTTTGTGTTAACTGACAGTGTCACAAACGCTGTCAAACGTAGCTTGTGTTGAACCTGGAATGATTTCTAAGTGTTTTCTAATGTTTGGACTCACGGTCCCCTTTGGTCAGCTCACCATCTCTCTGAAGATGACTTCCTGTAGTGTGTGTGTGTATGTGTGTGTGTGTGTGTGTGTGTGTGTGGTTCATGAATGCTGCAATCATAACCTCAAGGCTTGTGTGGCTGGTTGTTTTGTTTTGTTTTGCTTCGTCCTCATGAGCCCAAGTGTCAGTCAAGGTCAGGCAGCCAATCAGATTGTGTCTAACCCTTCCCTCCCGCCCACTTTTGTGCTTCTCCAGTGGAGTCGGCTGCGGTGTTGGACGGCACGTCTGCTGTCGACTGCTTCAGTCAAGGTTTGAGCTCCTCCTGTCCCGTCCTGTTTCCAGCCGCATGTGACTGACAGTTTAACACGTGTCCTGTTAAATCATCCTCGTCTCTGATCAAACCACTAATCATCTCTCAGTCTCTCATTTGACAGCTGTGCTCATCTCTTCTGTCTTACTTCACTTTGCATGTCATTTCTGTCACCAACGTAAAAGTGTTTCTCTTGAAGAGTGTCATTAAGTGCCTTTCTCTTCTGTTTATCATGCAGGAGGTTTACCAGAAGTCTTTGTTTCTTACACAAATGCGACCGAGTTTCTTTCATGTCTGTCTCTGAACCATTTAATTAATGGTTTAATTAACTTGCACAGCTAGATTGTCTTTAAACGATTCCCCTGCCGTGTCACTTGTTGACCTGAAACTGATGACTGATGGGTTTCACTACAGCTAGTTGTGTTCTGGTATGAATTGTAGTCTAACTTTATACATTAATGCGTAAAATCATGCTTACATAAAGCTAGATGTTTGCATAGCGTATGTATCAGACTTACACTAAATCAGTAATATTGTGAAATATTTTTACAAGTTAAAATAACAGTTTTTGGTTTGAATATATTTGAATATATAATTAATTTATGCGATGAAAAGCTGAATTTTCAGCAACCGTTATGACACTGAAGACTGGAGGAATGATGCTGAAAAATTCAGCTTTGATCACAGGAATAAATTACATTTTAAAATAGATTTCAAATAGAAAACAGTTATTTTAAATTTTAATAACATTTCACAATATTACATAATTTTTTTACACAGTAATTACTCCAAACTTTTGACTGGTGTATGTATATTATATTCTATATTTTGTCAAGATTATGACTAACTTTTTAAATAATAAGGCTTTTTATGCAGATTTTTTTTCTAACCATGTAATATACATGCATATAAATATATAATAAATATATTGCAAAATAAGCAAATGCAAATAAATATATAATGCAAATAAATATATAAATTAAATTAATTAATTGAGATTGTCAATCTGGACAAAATGGCTATTAATCATTCAATCAAATAAACAGCAAATATTAATATAGTTGCACAAAATTCTAGAATAAATATGAAATCAAAAGCAATTAATTAATTATATATATATATATATATATATATATATATATATATATATATATATATATATATATATATATATATATATATATATATATATATAAATAGTCTTATTTAAATGTTCTTTGTGTTCTCCATGTCGTAGAGGTATGTATGTAGAGCTCCTTGGAGAACAAAGCTCATTCTGAATCTGATAGATTATGATATAATGGTCATTTCGTGAATATGTATTTTCTGGCATTTCTGTCACTTTCTGTGTCATTTTCGCCCTGAGCGCTGCTTCATTTCCAAATTAGGATCTTTACAGATGTTGTGTTTGACCTGCAGACCTCAGTCGCTCCGCCGGCCCGATGGGGAGCTCCAGACCTCGCAGGATGGTGGCCATCTTTGATTACGACCCGAGAGAGAGCTCTCCTAATGCAGACATAGAGGTGACATTATAGCTATGACAGACAGATCCTTATTCTAGTCTACAGTAGTCTAATGATGGGTTTCTCAAGGCTGAACTGACCTTCAGCGCGGGCGACGTCATCTATGTGCTCGGTGACATGGACGACGACGGCTTCTACTATGTGAGTCTGTCTTTTTAATATATTGATAATAAATAGAGTGAAAGTTTTGTTCAATGACACAATCATGGCCATACAATCATTGAGTTTTTTTTTGGTAGAGCATTGCGTTAGTTGCACAAGGTTGTGGGTTCGATTCCCCGGGAACATATGTTAGGTAAAAAATGTTAGCCTGAATGCACTGTAAGTCGCTTTGGATAAACGTATCTGCTAAATGCTTAAATTTAATTTATTTAATTTTAATATATTTAATTTAAAATTGAGAAGTAACCCATTGCTTTTAAATGTACAACAAAATATCTGAGTAACTTTTTCAAATAAGTAATGCAAGTTACTTTGTTTTTCCATTTATTCACTGAGAAATTGGAAGTAAGGTGCATTCCTTCAGCCTGAGGCTGATTCATTTCACTTTTGGTGTCAAAGGGCCTTTAGAGGGTCATGAAACCCCCTGTTTTGGCACCGGTTAGTTCTCAGCACAATTTTGAATAATGCACAAAAAAAGTGGGCGTGATGCGCTGAAGAGGGGAGACGGGCAACACACAGATTCAAGCAGTTTCATTTCACCCACATTCAGTTAAAAACATGAATAAATGTACGCCATTTGCATGTGCACTCTGCATCGAAAACATAAATGAACTCGCTGTTGCACCAACTTATTTTGCGGGGTTTATATAAGTCTTTTGATTGGTTGCATCAAGTTACACTCACTAAGTGCATGAACTGCATTTGTGCTGGACTCAAAAATAACACAGTCTGAAGCGTGTCACACATGTTGTCATGTATAATTAAGCCAAGCATGTAATCTTATCATAGGATAAGAAAACAGCAGGCTCATGAATAATTATGAGACACACATGCGTCATTAAAGTGATATAGTCCTTTGCCACGTCGCAAACTGTGTCCAAACCAGGTAACAAAAAGTAATGCAAAAGTAATTAATGGATTACTTTTCATAAAAAGTATCTAAGTAACCCACTTAGTTGCTTTTTTATGGAGTAACACAATATTGTAATGCATTGCTTTTAAACTAGCCGAGCATGAATTTCAGCACAGAGATTGAGTTTTAACACTCTAACAGTGAGATAGATGCATGTAGCTAAACATTTAATGTTTGTCTGTGTTATGATCGAAATATCCAGGGATGCGTGCAACTCAGCCAGATTAGATTAGGAATAAGTGTGTGCATATTGTGAATTAATTTAATGAACTAGAAATATTTACAGTATTTTTCGTTTCTTTAATAATTTCTCTTAATTCGTCTCCTTCTTTATTTATAATATTATTAAGTATTATTATACATACTTTTAGTTTTGATAACACTTTAAAATAGCCTTCCTACAACCTACAACTTTTATTAATAATTTATGTAATGTTAGTTAATAAAAATCCACTTGATCATAGTTAGTTCATGTTAGCTAAGTTTTGATTTTAAAAATGCATTAGTACGTTGAAATTCTATTTTAAATAGCCTTTTTATGTAAATTTATAAATAATAACTTTTTAATTTTAGTTTTAATAATTAATGTGCTTTTGATATTTTTATTAGTTTTGTTGTTGTTGTTGTTGTTGTTATTATTAATTTAAAAAATATTACTATTCAGGTTTTATTTATTATTTAAGATAAAGCTTTCGTTTTATTCTTCACAATTTTAGTGCTTTATATTAAACTTATTTCACTTATTACCAGAGCAACATTTCTAGTTTTCATTTTAAGGTTTTCATCTAATATTTATATTTAGTTTTATTTCAGCTTAATTTCAAATAACTGTTTTAAATAGTTTTTTTTTTATTATCATTTGTTTTATTTTTTCCAATAATCTGACAAGAAACCTCCCAAGTGTCTGCTTCCTGTTTATAGTGATATCAATGCATTATCTGTTTTAAAAAATATATTTGTTTTATTTACCCACTCAAATATTGTCATTCCAAAACCAATTGTCATTTTTATTACATTTTTCTTGTTTAAAGAGTCATTAAAAAATCTATTGTTATCTTAAATAAAGATAATTATCTCAGACATTGATTAAATGCAGGACAAGTGCACATACTGTATGTAGTGTAAATGTATCTCAGAATCGCTCAGTTTTGGGACCTCAGTATTTCTGGGCATGAACACGTTTTACTAAATGACTGAGCAAACAGCAATGCATGATGGGTATGTGTTGTGTTCAGGGAGATCTGAATGGACACAAAGGCCTCGTGCCGTCCAACTTCCTGCAAGCTTTTCCAGAGACGGAAGAGGACACTGTGCGAGTGGAGCACACGGAGACAGAGAAGCGCAGGGATTCACAGGTGTGTGTGTGTGTGTGTGTGTGTATAATGACATGGGCATGACACAGGTATTACAAGGAGAGGGTGACTTATGAGGACATAACCCATGTCCCCATTTTTCAAAACGCTTATAAATCATACAGAATGAGTTTTTTTTGAGAAAGTAAAAATGCACAAAGTTTCCTGTGAGGGTTAGGGTTAGGTGTAGGGTTGGTGAAGGGACATAGAATATACAGTTTGTACAGAATAAAAACCATTACACCTATGGGATGAACACACTTTACACAAAAACAAACATGTGTGTGTGTGTTGCATGGATTACTATTAATTATTGCATGCTCTTTCCATTCTGTTCTGTCCATCATTGATTAACAGCATTAGTTTCTCCAGCTGTCGTTTGTTCTGCATGTCGTCTTATGTGTGTTTGTTTTATTTTTGCATGGTTTTCAGAAGCAGAGGAGAGGTGTTCACTTTAAACAGTGACCGTAAGTGTTTCACAGATCTGTAGTAAACCCTCTCTAGCATCTCCTCTGCCCCATTAGAAGATAAAACCAAACCTCTATGACTGACTTTTTGACTATTTATAGTTTTTATTCATATTTTAGATATTTGTGACCCATTTGTGACCCTGGAGCACAAAATCAGTCTGAAGTCTTTGGGGTATATTTGTAGCAATAGCCAAAAATACATTGTGTGGGTCAAAATTATACATTTTTCTTTTATGACAGAAATCATTAGGATATTAAGTAAGATTTTTTTTGCACCCTCAGATTCCAGATTTTCAAATAATTGCATATCGATCCAAATATTGTCTGATCCTAACAGACCATATATCAGTGTAAAATATTATTTATTCAGCTTTCAGATGATCTATAAATCTCAATTTGGAAAAATTTACAATTGACAGTGGTCCAAGGGTCACTTATGTGCATTTAAACAGCTTGTGTAATTTTAATTCTTTTCTTTTCTTTTTTCTTGTTTTGAATGACATGACATGGTATTAAAATCTCAACTACCGTATTTTCCGGACTATAAGTCGCACTTTTTTTCATAGTTTGGCTGGTCCTGCGACTTATAGTCAGGTGCGACTTATCAAAATTAATTTAACATTACCGTCTCCAGCCGCCAGAGGGCGCTCTATGCTGCTCAGTTCTCCTGTAGTGTACACTGAAGACATAGAGCGCCCTCTCGTGGCTGCAGACGGTAATGTTTTCTCTTGGTTCTTGGTTCTAAATAAATGCAACTTATAGTCCAGTGCGACATATATATGTTTTTTCCTCGTCATGACGTATTTTTGGACTGATGAGACTTATACTCAGGTGCGACTTATAGTCCGAAAAATATGGGACTTGCCCACCTTCACTTCTTGTCTGTTTTTCTCCCAGGTGAGCCAGACAGAGTCGTCTGAGCATCTTGTTCCCGTAGGCTCCTCTCAACTAGACCTGAATCCACCAGCTCAGCCAGAACTCAATCCTGAGCAGAAACCGACCCTGAGCTCATCTCTGCCCGCCTCCCTGTCCGAGAAAAAGAAGAAAGGCTTCTTCTCCAAGGGCAGGAAGCTCTTCAGAAAGCTGGGCTCCAGCAAGAAGGAGTAGCTGTGAGCCTGAAGATCTACAGATTGCACTTTTTCTCGTATGTGGTGTCAGTTTGAGTGTGTGTCCGACTCCGTCCAGTAGGAGAATCGTTCTCATTGATGTTTGCCATAATAACGCAGATTTACCAGCGCTTTCATGTGTCAGACTGTTTATTCCTTTCAAATATAATCGCAATGCTTGCGCAAACTGGGAAATGGGTTTAAACCCATTAAATGCCTGTTGAAAAGCTATAAAAATACTCATTTTATGAGTAAAAAGATAGCGCTATATTCTAAATAAACACTTAACTTCAATATAACCGCATTTAGACATGAACTAATCATCTGCTAGTGTTCACAAACATCATCCACACTAAAATAAAGCGAAGGTTGGCGACAAAATAATTTTTTGTCACTACAAATATATTTTGCACTACAAATAGGGTCCAAGACTGCCTTTATCCGGATAAAGGTAGAGGAATACAAACCGGTTAGTTCGTTAAACCAATACAGACTGAACTGAACTCAAATTTTTGCATATTAATTCATCCATTTTTACTGGCGAAAATCTGAATGATCACCGACTGGCCAAAACCTTTTCATATCCATCTCACAATATTTTCCGCAGTTTCAGATTATTGAATTGTTGTTGTATTCTACTTAAAATATTGTTTTATTATATTCTACACACTACTGTGTGGAAGCCACTGAATAAAAAATAAAATAAAGGTTTTCGCGACTTTTTATCTCATGATTCAGACTTTTTCTCACGAGTTCACATCTCACAATTGTGACTTTTTTTCTCAAAATTCCAAGATATAAACTTTACATTTAAAGTTCTAAAGTTGGAATTGCGGAATCCAAATTTGCAGTGCTTTTCTCACAATTCGGACTTTCCTCGCAATTCTGACTTGTCTCGCAATTCTGACTTGTCTCGCAATTCTGACTTGTCTCGCAATTCTGACTTTTCTCGCAATTCAGACTTTTCTCGCAATTCTGACTTTTCTCGCAATTCTGACTTTACTCTCAATTCTGGCTTTTCTCGCAATTCTGACTTTACTCGAAATTCTGACTTTTCTCACAATTCTGACTTTACTCTCAATTCTGGCTTTTCTCGCAATTCTGACTTTTCTCGCAATTCTGACTTTTCTCGCAATTCTGGCTTTTCTCGCAATTCTGACTTTACTCGAAATTCTGACTTTTCTCGCAATTCTGACTTTTCTCGCAATTCTGACTTTACTCGAAATTCTGACTTTTCTCACAATTCTGACTTTACTCTCAATTCTGGCTTTTCTCGCAATTCTGACTTTTCTCGCAATTCTGACTTTACTCGAAATTCTGACTTTTCTCACAATTCTGACTTTACTCTCAATTCTGGCTTTTCTCGCAATTCTGACTTTTCTCGCAATTCTGACTTTTCTCGCAATTCTGACTTTTCTCGCAATTCTGGCTTTTCTCGCAATTCTGACTTTACTCGAAATTCTGACTTTTCCCGCAATTCTGACTTTTCTCGCAATTCTGACTTTTATGGATATAAAGTCCAATTCTGAGGGGGAAAAAAGACTATTTTCTCACATTTGTGAGTTTATATCCTAAAACTCACAGCTGCTACTTTACATCACACAATTCTTGACGTAATTTCTGAGAATTGCGTGATATAAAGTTTGAATTATCACACAATTCTGAGAAAAAAAAGGGTCTGCGATTAAAAGAAATAGTGAAATTAAAAGCCGCAATTACCTTTTTTATGTTTCATTCAGTTTGCAGAAACAGGCTTCCCATAAATTCAGCTTATTTTGGCCATCAGTTACATTTTCATGCATTTTAATTTTCATATCAATATAATTTGTTATTTGCATGCTAAAACAGCATTTCAATACAGAAAATGTTGATCTTTCTCTTTAAACATGATATTGTGCATCTGATGCTGCACTGAAGATTTTATTGTTCGTAGTGAACTGTTTTTTTTTAGTTCAGCTTGGCCTTTTCAACATGGAACTCACTTTACAATTGCAACAATGATAATTCACTCATATATAATGTGTGATAAAGCATCAGAAACATTGGCTTTTTTCTGCATGAGCTCTGTCTTAACTTTCCTCCGTTTTAGGAGCGTTGTAATACAGACACAGCATGTGAGCACAACACCACACGCACTTCAGCTTCACACTGCTATGTAATGCGAGCGAAATGTGTGTTTTCTCTAGCGTGATCCGTTGGTTCTTGTGGTCTCACAGGGCTCACATGAAATCATTTCTCAGGTCGAAGCGCTCATCGGTTTCGCGTCTTAAGTCAGCTCTTGCTCTTCTCAGGCGAGACTGTCCAAACCACACGATCTTGCCAAAGCTTGAGGTGCTCTGCACATCACTAACAGCAACCAATCACAGAACGCCAGGCACTTGGAGGGGCGGAGCTAGAGGCCAAATGTCCTGACAGACAGGAAGTAGGTGACATTTTCAACCGTTTCTCAAACATAGTGTTATTGCAGATGGCAGATGTCATCAAACAAGCATCTTTAATCATTTTATGAGTAGTGGTGCGCTGTACAGCCCCTAATATCAACTAGTCAGGTGATTTTCCCCTCGCTGCACTATATAATCCAGACGCATGCTGTGATTCCTGCCACAGCAAAGCTGAGGAACGCACAGGCCGCATATCTTACCATCATAACTTCATATCCTAGGCCATAATAAAAACTAGCCTTATGAAACCTTTTTTAGTCTTAACTTCAAGTTTACTCCAGCTTTTTTTGTAATGACTGCATGCATGATGGGTTTCCATCTATACTCGGCCTTATTTATTCTATTTATGTGTCGTTGTAGTTGCACGTACCTTGGTTTTTGCCGTACATGAAGAAGGTATTTTTGTGATTTGAGGTGTGATATTTTCATACTGCGAGAACGAGGCTCTATTCTTGTGTCTGTGTTGAAGGATGTTTTATTTTGTACATTTTTGTAATGCGTTTTTTGGTAACTCACCTGTAAATATGGCTCCCTTTGGTAAAGTATTTTTTGGGTTTCTTTTGTGCATGTCGAAACTGTTTTTGGATGGTCACAGGGGCTTCTTGCTTGGTGGAGAAAGTCGTATTGATTTACTTGAAGTGAAAGACTTGTTGCAATATGGATTTTTTAAAGAAATAAAGTATATTTTTACATAACATGGGTTTCTGTTGTGATGGACTCATATATAACTATTTATATAAAAGATGTAATATGTAAAGGTTTTTATTTTTACATTTTCTGTTTTTATTTGAGTTTAGCAAGTAGTTTTAGTTTTTTATGTGGTTTTTATATGTATTTATAGTTTTTATTTTTTATTTCAGTTTTATTTTTTATTTTCAGTTGACGTTTTAAATAATGGAAAAAAATTTTTTTAAATTTTTTTTATGTTAAAATTTATTTCAAGTAACAAAAATGTTTAATAAATAAAACGTTTTTTGTTCTTTCAGTAAAACAAATTTTTAAAAAATTATTTTAAATTATGTATTTTATGTTTAATAAATAAAAATTCAAGTAGCAAGAGACAATTTTTTTTTTTTTTTTTTTTTTTTTTTTTTACAATAATAACCTTATCTCGGAGACAAAAGTGTTTTATTTGTTTCTGTTTTATTGGAGTAAAAAAATGTAGACAACATGCATCATACAAGACATTTTCAATGATTTTACAACAACATCAATCAGAGAAAACCCTGGCTTTAGTTTCTACAAGCGTGCGGCCGTCTCACGTGGACGAGCATTGACACTATGAGACGTGCACGGCTTTACGAAACCAAGCCAGTTCCTCTTTTCTCTCTTTCCTGTGTTCTGTGTTGAGCGGCGTGAAGTTTCCCAGCAGCCAACAGTACACTCATCCATAAAGTAGGAAACACTACACTGTGGCGAGGGGTTTAGTAGTGCTTTCTACTTTATGGATGACTGCACTGTATGTCCAAACGTCCAGGTGTCCACGTCTCCTCTGGAGAACCGCTGGAGATCTCAAACTCCTATTTCACATAAACACACACACACACACACACACTTCCACTTCTGCACAGCTCGTGAACCACACCCAAACTCTACACAGACTTCAAACTCTTAACGTTTCAGGAAATCGAGTTTGATTGATTGCTATCTGAACACACAACAGGCAAAGTAGAATTGTTTTGCAATGGAACTAGATTATTTAAAAATACGTTATGAACAACAAATGTAATGCAACATGCATTTGTTGAATTATGTTAAAGTCCATACAGCAATTTTGTTTTGAAAATGAGTTAGTTCTAATGAAAACAATTTAAGAATAAACAATGCGTCATTCGTGAATGCTGGCGGTGGCAACACAAACGTCTTCCTCACATCAGATGGCAGCCATATTGATCGACATGAGTAAGCTTTTTCTTCCAAGTGTTTTATTACAGATATTTGTTTTAAAATGCAATTTTTTGGGGGGGTTTACAGTTGTTTTGTGTAAAAAAAAAAAAAAATTCAAAGATAGAAAATTTGCATTTTTGACATTTTTGTTAAACAGGAACTAGTGCACATGCATTCTTTTTAAAAAGAATTCTACACATTGTCCGTTAAGAAATAATACTGAAAATAAAAATTGGCAATCTATTGCATTACAAAAACTGACAAAAAAATATTTTAAATTTTTAAAGTGCATGTATGGAATCTCAATGTAGAGTTCGAACATTACAGTGAAAAGCTGTTAAATATTTATGCAGAACATTAATGCAAAATGCTATGCACATTAAAGAAGAAACAAGAGAAACTGTACCAAATAAATCGCTTCCTGTTCCCTGCGCATCCCAGTATAACGATAACCATACGTTACCCATCAGAACTTGTATTTTATGGCTCAAATACATCCATACCTCTGTAGATCAAGCCCAGTAGGGCCATGTTTCCCTCTTTCTTCTTCTCCAGGGTTCTTCAGGCGTCTTCTTCTTCAGCCCAAGTAGAAATGGGCCTAAAACAGAAGTGGTGCTCGTATTTAACCTCGCTGCCAACCACGTGTTTCTCGACCACACAGGAAGAGGCATAACAGTCAGCGGCTTGCGCCTCTCTTTCATTCGCTGCTCTTTTTGACCCCCGACTCGTTTAAGCACATGCTGATGTCCACACACACATACAGTATTCACGTATTCGCATTTCCTTCGCTGTGACGTGTTTGAATGCAGCGTTTATTTTACAGGTGCCGTTTCGGGAGAGAAGACGGATGCTTCAAAAAATAGACATTAAAATTAAATTAAATCGATCCAAAAAATGAATGATTTAATCACTCTGATACCTTCATGAATTTCTGTGGAACATAAAAAATATATTTTGAATTTCAGTGATGTTGGTAACCAAACAGTTGGGGGAAAAAAATACAATGGAAGTCAATGGGTACCGTCAACTTTTTGGTTACCAGCATTCTTTAAAACATCGTATATTGTGTTCAGCAGACGAAAGAAACTCATTCAGGTTTGCAGGAACTTGATGGTGAGAAAATGAGAACCTTTTCCTTTTTGGGTGAACTGTCCCTTTAAGAGACTTCATTCGGGTTAATGCTCATTTGTGGGTTTTTTTGTCAATCACTGAGGCCTGTTGCACTAGTGTGCCATTTTGCTCTATTTAAAAATGTATTTATTCATTTAGCAGACACTTTTGCGATTCATCTTAAAACACAAGTGATTAAACTTCAAACACAAGCAGTTCTTTTTAAAATACAAGTAATTCATTTTAAAATAAAAGTGATTCATTTCAAAACACAAGCGACTCATCTTAAAATACAAGTGATGCATCTTAAAATATAAGCAATTCATTATAAAATACAAGTGATTCATCTCAAAACACAAGTGATTCAACTTGAAATACAAGCGATTCGTCATCAAATACAAGCTACTGATGTAACAAAATATTCAAAACTGAGGGACCAAATGTTTCACAAGTTGATGTTAAAACATGAAATGGTTCAAATGAACCTAAATGTCAAAGATGACTATTTCCCAGTCAGCATTCAGCCTTATCTTGCTTTCTGTTCTCCTGAGCTCTTTCGGTTTGTTCTCCCATTGCTAAAGAGTTGCAACACGAGGGGAAACGCCAAAGCGTGTCTCTTCAATCCCCTTCAGAGGGAAGTGAGCTATCAGCCGAGGCTAGATTATGAGTGAGGAAAGTGTGCGGGAGAAACGATGGCAGGAGTTTGCATTCAAAGCAGAATCCAGATCAATACACTCAGTTTAAAGAGTGTGGAATAGCCAGGTTATTAGTTCTGAAAGCATGCTAAAATGAAGTAAAGTTGACCTTAAAGAGGAGTAATGCAGATCTGGTACAGGAAGCGAACCGACTGTTATTTCCTGTGTGCAACACCTGCAAAAAAACTGTGCATGCATGCATGCTGTCTGATGAGAAGTGGCTTGTAGTTTATTTATTTCACATAGTATTTAATAACGGCGTGTTGCTGTCAGATGTATTGTGATGTGTGCATGCACACAAGCTGTAGCTGGAGACCAGTCGATATATTGAGAAATGAATAATGATTTTAACATTGTGGTTTTGAAAAGGACTGCTCTGTTGCTTTAGTGGTTTATTGTTTATATGTGATGCTTCTCTTTCTTCTTTGTGTCTGAACAAGGGCATCAGATATAGCTGGGGTTTGAAGGCCTGAGCGTTTATTTTCATACGGGGAACACCGGCCGGGTTTCAATTCCTCAGCTCACGTTATCAGACTAGCCTTTCAAAGTCTGTTTGCACAGTCCTGACACAGCGAGTGCTGGGGAGCTGGGGATTTTTTGTTTTTAAGTGTGTGTGTGTGTGTGTGTGTGTGTGTGTGTGTGCTTGAGGTCAGAGCCGCATGGTTTTTGAACAATTATAAAAAGCAGAGTGGAAAAAGGTGTGGTGAGAGAGATGTGATCTGAAGTCGCCTCTCGTCTGGTTGGGTTTCGCTATGACACATGTACCCGTCTGTTTCAATGTCTTTCTCTTTTAGAAGAGGAAAAAGGGTTGAGAATTAAATGTGTAAATAAAAAATATATACATATTTAATATTCAGTATACAGTAATACTGTTTTAAGATCAGATATTTGGATACAGATTAAATATTTAAAAATTAAGATGCATTTTATTTTAAATGTAAATATTACAAATATTATTTTGAAATCTCTGAAATGTACACAACAATGCTGTTCATGGGGCTAAGTTTAAGTATGTTTAAATTAAAGTTTTTATGTGTTTTGTGTGTAAGGTATTTCCTGTATATTCAACACTTTGGTTAAAGTTTTAGTAATTTTTTTGTATATTTTTTTATGTCTATATAGATTTAATTAATTTATTTTAATAACATTTTTATTTTATTTATCTTAGCTTTTTATATTTTATTTGTTTATATTAATTTAATATACATTTAATTTATATTAAATATTTTTGTTTTATTTTGTTAGTTTTAGCTAAAATTTACTAAATTATAACTGTTTGTTTTGTCAATTAATATACATTTATTTATTAATATTTTTATTTAAATAAATAAATGTCATATTTTATTTTATTTCAGTTTAACATTCATTTTATTTAAAGTAATAATAATAATGGTTTTAGTTGAATTATTATATATATAACACACACACACACACACACACACACACATACATACACACACACTTATAATAATTATAATAACCCTGTAGCAAATATCACTAGTTAAGACTGTTAAATATAATTTTAGTAACAGTAAATGGCTAATGAGGAAAATTAAAAGGTTTGTATGCAATTTAAGATCCGTGGTGATTTAATCCAGCAGGAAGTGGACTTTCAGTGCAGTTTAGTCCATATAGAAGCTAAATATCATCCACAGCAATTATTGTTAAACAGATCAAACCTCATTCTGTTTTCAGGTGATTTTATGTCAATAGAAAGTCAAATCCCCTTAGTGTGTTAGTGTTAATTTACAAGAAAAAAAAATTCTCCACCTATAAACTATTTTGGTTAGTGTTAACCAATACTCAGCTAATTATTCACTGTTTAATCCGTCTGTTTTATAATAGTACTTAACTATCCATGATCCATTTAATTCTTGAAGGATAAATGAATGTTTTTCTTGCTGAATATCCATTTTCACTTTAAAATCCAGCACATTGGAGTTGAAAGTTGAATTTATTGCATACAGCTTCCTATTTGGATGTATTTCGACAGATTAAATTATACTTTATTTATTTAACTGAGACAATACAGAATAACATTACTGCATATAATTTAATAATATATTAATTTTAATTAATAAGTAATAATAATCATTATCTTTAATTATTTTTATATATATATATATATATATATATATATATATATATATATATATATATATATGCATGCATGCATGCATGCATACATGCATACATACATACATACATACATACATACATACATACATACATACATATAATTTCATAATTATTAACAAAACTAAATTGTATTTATATTTTTTCATTTTAATTACTTTTTTATTTGTTGCATGTTTTTATATTTGTATAGAAATTATCAAGAGGGAAATTATACACACACACACACAAATAAATCAAGTATCTGTATCACTAAGGTTTCAAATGTTAAATCAATAGATGTTGAATGACACACTTCATTCGTTGTCCCTCTGTCCTAACTGTCCTCAGGACCGACGCTGACCAGTGTTTTACAGATGATGGGGTCTCAGTTTGTTACTTCCTCTGGTTTTAAAATGTGACTCTAAACTACTGTATGAGTCTGAATATTATAAAATAATGTAATATTTCAAAATATCTAGCAAATGTCTTGTCCCTGAAAATTATAATATATATATATATATATATATGTGTGTGTGTGTGTGTATGGATGGATGGATGGATGTGTGTGTGTGTGTGTGTGTATATATTATATCTATATATATAAATATTAAGGAAAATAATATATTACAATATATCACAATATATTTTAAGAAATATATTGGTAAATATATTTTCCTTTCGTAAGGGCGGACCCTGATAATTTTTACAAGCAGCATCTGAAAACATATTTTCTCTCTGTTATCTCGGTCAGTGTCATGTACTTGTCGAGGTATGGCCACGGCGACTCACTCCTCGGGAATAACTGTTCTCCGACCTCATCCTATGCCATCGTTTCATCAAATAATTTTTTGCGTGACTGGCCAAGGAGTGGTACCATCCGGAGCAGAAGGTGGCGCTAATGCATCATAAAGATGGTTGGTTGCTATCCACCGTAAACACAAACAAGATGAAGTAGCGCCGTCGCGTCACTACTGATCCAGGACCAGCGATCTTAGCAGTTGTATTTCCCGATTTGAGTTTGAGCTTCAGAAATGCTTGCGAAAATGTAGCTTGTGTGGAAGCTACCGCACTACTTGGTAAAAAAATAGCTTCGCTACTGAAAAGCTATTTGATTCAGAAAGTAGCGAAGCTACGACCAAGCTACTGAGAAATGTAGTTAAACTAGTAGCTTCGCTGCTTGTAGCGACGCTACTGCCCAACACTGCAATGGACCAACAACAGCAGATGACACTGCATCCCAAATCATCACAGACTGTGAAAACTTAACACTGGACTTCGAGCAGCTTGGGCTATGAGCTTCTCCAGCCTTCCTCCAGACTCTAGGACTTTGGTTTCCAAATGAAATACAAAACTTTATCTCATATGAAAAGAGGACTGTGGACCACTGGGCAACAGTCCAGTTCTTCTTCTCCTTGGTCCAGCTAAGATGCATCTGATGTTGTCTGTGGTTCAGTAAATCTCTTGACACGTCTGTGTGTGGTGGCTCCTGATGCCTTGACCCCAGCCTCAGTCCATTCCTTGTGAAGTTCACTCAAATTCTTGAATTGATTTTGCTTGAAAATCCTCAAAAGGCTGGGGTTCACTCGGTTGGTTGTGCATCTTTTTCTTCAACACTTTTTCCTTCCAGTCAACTTTCTGTTAACATGCTTGGATACAGCACTCTGTGAACAGCGTTCTGTGAATGTTTGTGGCTCCTTGTGAAGGGTGTCAATGATTGTCTTCTGAACAACTGTCAGATCAGCAGTCTTCCCTATGATTGTGTAGCCTAGTGAACCAAACTGAGAGACCATTCTGAAGGCTCAGGAAACCTTTGCAGGTGTTTTGAGTTGATTAGCTGATTGGCATGTCACTATATTCTTATTTGTTGAGGTTAGGGTTAGGGTTTATTGGAGAGTTTTTGTTAAATGTGAGCCAAAATCATCACAATTAAAAGAACCAAAGACTAAAACTACTTCAGTCTGTGTTAACTGAATTTATTTAATAAACAATTTGAGTTTAATTACTGAAATAAAAGACCTTTTCCATGACATTCTTAATTTATTGAAATAGTTTGCAAGTATCTTGTCTTTTTGCCTGAATATTAAATAAATTATTTAATATTACAAAATAATTAGCAAGTGTCTTGCAAGTAAGCTTTTACTCTGCTTGTAAGTGATCTGGTGCACTATTTTCACCTGCTGGAACATAAAACAAGTGGGAAAAATCCCAAAGATGCACATTAAAGATCACAGATTTTTTTTCATACAAAAACCATTCAGACAACCCACACTGTGAGATGAGGTTTTTTTTGCTCACATTCATTAAATCAGTCATCTACTCTCTCTAGTGCACACGTCTCCAAATATGGCAATAGAAGGAACCGGCCAACAGCGTTTGTTCTGGCAGACGTGTCACAATGAGGTCACACACGACGACACTGAAGATTGTGTGACTGAGACACTCAGAGATCCTGCTATTGACCAACTGTGTGTGTGTGTGTGTGTGTGTGTGTGTGTGTGTGTGTGTGTTTACTACAACCGGAGGATATTATGAAACATACCATGATTAATAATGTGGTCTGATTTGTTTGATAAGTGAAGTGATTCAGACTCTTATTGCTCTATTGATTGATTAAAGGTTATATTCATCACAAAACACAATCCTTATAAGATGAGATCCTTGCACTTATATATATTTAATTTACAAGCAATTTCTGAGTTAAACTGTTTCTAAGTTAATCATATACCACATTTCTTTCAATTTCTTTTTCAATGTAGAGATCAATACAACACTCACATTGAGGTTAAAAGTGACTTTTTTTATTTTAATGAAATTAAAAACACAAAATTTTACGTTTTGATATTTATTTAATATTTTGTGTTTTGAAGGGATTTTATGGTACTAAATTATATTTATGGAATAGTCATGGTCCATTTTTTATCTGTTGACCCCTTTTTGATTTTAGACCTAAAAATTATATTTACAAAAAAAAAAAAAAAAACATTTTCCAACATTATTTCCAAAAGTGACGTAAATCTTTAATGCTTTGGAGCGCAGATTTGATCTCTCTTTAAAGAAAATGCTTGATAGATTATTGAAGTAAAATCATTTTTAAGCTTATTATTATGAAAAATGCACAAAAATACCTTTTTTTATTTTTCCAAAACATATTTTACTTTAAAACTGCATGAAAAATCAATGCCATGAATCTAAACAAACTTCGTTGCGAATTTGAAGTTGATATCACTAAAAAGGACCAAGTTTTTGTTTTGTTTCGTTTCCACCAGAAGAATGCTGCCAATGCTGTAATTTTCGACAGCGAACAGAAAAAGTGTGACTACTTTTTCAGGACCATTTAATCTTTTCGAATCATGTCCATGATTTTATTTGTCTTCAAATAGCAAGTGACAAAACCTTTGCACCATTCCGTTGAAGTAAAAAAAAAAAAACCACAACCAAAATATTTTTTAGTCAAAACTTAAATATTTTCACACGTGTGACGGTTAGGATAGTTTTTGTACAGTAGAAAGTGAACCGTGCTTTTAATCAGGTCAATCGGAGTGTGACGAGACTCATGAGACTCAACGGTTGATCTTGAAACAGGAAGCTGGTGTGGATCTGGGCTTCAATTCTCTTCATTTGATTATCAATCAAGCTTAGAAACTCAGCTTTGTTTTTATCTCAAACTCATTTTTGTGTATTATGAGGACTTTCATTCTTGAACTTGTTTTAAATGATAAAAAATTTGATTTTATGTGCACACAAATTAGAAATAAAGAGCATGCAACCAGCATGGAGACGTGTGCATTATATCATTACATTTAAGCCAGCATTCAATCAGCATGATTAGGATTTTGTAATATATGTGAGTTGTATGTAAATGGTTTTTTGGTCGAATGCTGACTTGCTGGTTTTGAACTGAGTGGGTGTGTTTTTTTGCACCATGTTTTAGTGTGTAAACTCGGGTGCAAAACTGAAACACTTTGAAGTGCACATACACAGCCTACATAGTGAGTCGCTGTTATGTATCTGTGGTTAAAACTAACAGAACTTAAAGATCGAGGAGGGAAGACGAATTCACCTGCTTTCGCGCTCAAATGTGTTTGAATCTAAACAAGATCTTAAAACCCATAGGAAAAAACATCATCATTTCTGTAAAGAACCTTCTTTTGAAACACATTTGCTTTAGTGTTGTTTTAAAGAATCCGAAACACTGATTACCTGTGATATTTATTTTACATTATTTCAATTAGCATTTCTCTTCAGAGCACTAATGTATTTCTGCCTGAGAAGAGAAGTCGTACTTTCACTCTTGAGTTTCATTTACTACATTTTAGGTAACTTTCTCTTCTTCATTTGAATAGGTGATGAACCCCATTAAAACTCGCTGACTTCAGATCAGTTTTGTGGTGGGTACAACAGCAAGAAAATCAATAAATAAAAATTTAGAAATAAATAAACATAGGACTTATTTACTATTTATTAAGGCTATTTATTCTTCTTTTATTTTTTTGTGAATTAATAAATATTTTTAAATTACAATTATATATTCAGGCTAAAAAAACAAGATGCTTGCCGATAATTTTGTAATATAAAATTATAGATTTTTCCGATTAAAAATAAAATAAATAAATAAATAAATGGGGGGGGGGGGGTGGATATCCACACTTAACTAAATTAATATAACAAAAAAATATAAATATATAATTTATTTGTTCTATATATATTAATTTCTGTATATTTAAATATATATTAAATATAATTCTCGACATATATTCACACACATTTTCTTTGCACTTGAAGACTCAACCGTCCATCTATGTAAATGAGCTCTGTAATCATAAAGATCATTAGTAAGATCAGTGTCAAAACGAACGCTATTTCTGATTCAGCTTTACATCTCTGTTGATAATGACCTTGATCGAACATCTTGATAAAGGCAGTGACGCAGGTCTGTGATAAAACCTTACAGATCCTGATGAGTTTTAGATTTACTATGATTCATGAAGCAGTCAAACTCACTAATGTTTATGCATCGTGTTTAGTAAGTGACGTTCAAAATGACATTTAGTGCTGTTTTCTGTCTCAACCATGTAACCTTAAAAAAAAAGAAGTTCCAATTAGAATTTTAGAGAAACCACTTCCTCTCTGGTGTTCATGCCACATGTACAGTGCTGCTTGTTTACTACAAGCACACTTCAAAATATCTGAACTCCATCAGAGAAAATAAAATACCACTCAAATGCTGATATTATGTTTTCATTGCTGATCATTTCAAACTGTACAAACCTCTTGTCAAATGTTTTGTTTGAACAGTGAGCTTGTTTTTTTATTATTTTGTGATCTAATGTAACAATCAGACATTTTGAAGTGTGTGTTTGTGTGTGTGTGTGTGTGTGTGTGTGTGTGTGTGTGTGTGTGTGTGTGTGTGTGAAATTTACAGTAAAAATACTTCTGATAAGTGCAGGGAACTAAAGGCATTTCTCAGACGGTGTGGTGCTGCAATGAAACGACTGAAATGACTACGAAGTCTCGTTTCTGCGTCAGTCAGTAACTGTTGTTTGCTCGAGTGAAGGAGGTGATGTTCCCTCAAAAACGTGACGGAGGTGTAGATGTGTTTCTCAGACATGGAAAAATCAGGCCCACCGCGGCACACTTTCCCCGTCTACATCTAAAAAAGAAACGGTTTCAGAAAGCTCATATAGAAGTCAAAGGTTTGTTGCAGTGCTCATGAAGTAAATGATTCTGACAGATGTGCATCAGTGTGACGCTTTGTTGCATTGCATGACAATTACCTACAGACATCACGACATTAATTATCTTCATAAACATTACTCATGGCCCATATGCTTTCACAAAAAACAAAAAAAAAACAACAACAATACAATACTAAATAGCTATCTTAATAAAATTGCTTACGTGATTTTTAGAGTTGGACATAATAAATGCCTAAAGATCTGAATTTTCCTGCATGTTTTGATATAATGAGAGTAAATGCATAATTGTTCAGATCTACTTAACTCGGTTCATGAGGGATATTTCAATAATTTCATTGCTTTAACCTTTACTTTGCTGTACTCAGAAATCCTTTACATAATTAGCTGTTCCCTGTCTTGTCAATCTCTCCTAAAGCTCGATCACCAAATCTTGAATTCAATCTTTGTCAACCTGTTTTCCTTCAGCTATCACAGGTTTTGTTTTCCTTTTGCACCTCAGTTTTTGTGTGAGACAGAAAGCATTATTTGTGCATGTGAAAACTGAAAGAATATAATAATACAACATAACAAAATATCTAGCATTTTTAGCAGGCTGGACATTTTTCAGGCATTACAGGGTAGGAATAAAATCCTCAAAAAGTGGGGTGTTCAAATCACTAACCATATTATGAGTCCCAGTGACAACCTTTACCGAATCTGAGCTCTTATCTGAGACTCTAGTCTGTTTCTGAAGTCAGTGTCAGCTTTATTTCCATCAGCAGGACTTTGAGGAGCGACAGCGTCCTCTCTTGGTGTCTTCTCAATATGACACAGGGTTTCTGCTGGTTTATGAAGGTGCATTTAAGACTTTTAGAGCAAGGTAATAATATTTAAGAAGTAAAAAGAAGGGAACACTATATTTAAATATTTTCTCTAAATGTAATCCTATAATTAGTTGTAATAGCAACACTGCAAAGTGCTAAAATACAATCTTTACAATATTTTACAAAAGCACAATCTTAAGGTTTGAACAGCTCTGCTCCCAAACACTTGAATATGACATTAACTTTTACTGTAACTTCTGATCACACTACAAAAACAAAGGGTGATGTTCCTCATCAGTATTTTGGTCTTGTTTCCAGTGCACGTCAAAATATACTTAAATCAGATACATTTACTTGAAAAGCAGATGGACAGATATTCATTCTTGTTTTAAGCATAAACTTATGTTTGCTCAGTTTCTCAGAAAACAAGAATTCACATCTTCATTTTCCTTCACAAGTAAATCTATCTTAATTTAAGGATTTTGACATTTGTATTGTAAAACAAGCAAAAATATTTTTTCAGATATTATTTTTATTTTTGCAGTGCATCCGACATTTAATGCAATGAATATGAATTTGAGACTTTCTGCTCGGATTTAAGACCTCTGTAAAAACCCTAATAACCTTATACAATGAATATATATATATTCCCACAACCAAAAAAAAAGAAAAAAAAAAAACATTTAAAAAGTTCTCAAATGTTAGATGTTTACTTAGATCCTAATATTATCTATTGAAACCCAAAATTATACTTAAAATATTAGTAAGGGTAATATATAAAATCATCATTTATTGGTTTCTTTCAATTGGTAAGTGACTGCCCAGAAATAATAATAATAATATAATATTTATTTAATGGTTTTTAAAGTGTCATTTTATATTTGTAAAATAGATTGTTGACTCTTTTAAAAAGTGGTTCAAAAATTATATTATTAATATTTATTTTATATTTTCTAGTAAATTATGAAAATGTCCTGCATTTTCATGTCACTACCGAAACCATTGGCTGAGACTGAAATTAACTACACCCCTATATCTATCTCGTGTCACGCTCTCTCTCATAATTACAGGGTGAGTAGATAGGCTCCATCATTTTGAGATAAATCTGCTCAAAAGTCAGAAAAATCTGTGTGCAGCTCAAAGGAATGTCACTACCGAACACCTTTTTTCTGCTTTTAAGCACCAAAAGCATTACTGTCACTACCGAAACATGGGATGTTCTGTCAAAAATAAAGTAGACTGAATTATCTACTAAGATGTTATAAGTTTGACTTTGAAATCAGTATGATTAACTTTTTGCCTTTTACAAAGAAAAAACAAAAATCTCATTACACTTGAATTGTCGTATTATCGGTGTATTATCATCTGATACACGGAACCACCTTCCGAGTACAATGTTTGAACCATTGGGTGCACATGGTCCTCCAGAATGGTTTCTTGGCAGTGACGTGCCCATCTAGCACAAGTATTGGACCTAGGGAATGCCATGATATTGCAGCCCAAACCATCACTGATTCACCCCATGCTTCACTCTGGGGACCACTACTCCTGTTGGATGTGGTTCATCCTTCAAAATGGTATGCTGACATTACTCTGGACAACGTGGCTCTGGATACACAACAAAGACTTGATGTTCTGGTCACAGATGGGCCAGCTAAACACACATTATGTTGAGTGCATTGCAATAGTTTATGTAAAACTGTGCTATTGCTCTGCTAATTCAACCGTCAGATTCTGTTCTTATTGAAGATTGGCCACCAGGCTGCACAAATATAGCCATGAAACCTCCAACACTATATTGGCCAGTTTTTCAGTTCCATCGTCCAACCCCTGTATATATAGACACGCACACACACACACCTATATTTTTATAGAAATTATATAAACACTTCTTCACACAGGGTCATGTAGTTTTGGATTTCGTTTCCCTTAATATTAAAAAAACCTTCATTTAAAAACTGCATGTTGTGTTATCTTTGACTAATATTAAAATTTGTTTGATGATCTGAAACATTAAAGTGTGACAAACATAAAAAAATAAAAAAATAAAAATCAGGAAGGGGGCCAACACTTTTTCACACCACTGTATATAAACACAGTCGGAGTAGGAATTTAAATACTGTTTATAAAACTTTATTCATGTTTAAACCAAGTACATTTATCCATTATAAAACCATAATTGCTTTAAATACCAAAAAAGCAAGTATAAAAGAAAATCAAAAGACATTAAATTGCATAACAGATCAGTAATAACTAAAACAGCTGGTTAGGAGTGTAGCTTTACAAACAAGTGACTTCTGTTTTCATGTTTTAACAGCCGTGTCTCTAGATCTGTAGATGACGCCTCTGCTCTTCAGCTCTCGCACCACACCTGAGAGACAAAACACAACATCAACCTCATGCAAGGGATCTTCAGCAAAGGTTTTCACAGAAAATACAACATGTCTGTCATTTACAGTCATGAGAGAGTCATTCAACCAAAATCAGACACTGACCTGGAGGTAACCGACCCGTTACTGTTACAGCATAGACACCTGGCTTGAAGTTACCTGAGAGAATGACAGAGAATGACTGTTACTGAGACGAATCATGACACTAGTGTCTTTGTAAAACTGCTTTATAGCTAAACTTGAAGTCGTTTCATAATTGATAAAACATTAACACTCTTATTTTCCTGTATTGTGTAAAAGTGCTACATAAATAGCTGCTTCTGCAGATCTCACAGGTGAAGTGCACTCAAATACTCACTGATTCTTTGCCATTTTGCCACCCAACTGTCCTCCGGGCTCATCATAGCAATAACACTACAATGAAGACATCACACATCAGTGCACAAATGAAATCAGACATTAATGTGTTTTTTAAAAGTATAATCGACTCAACGATAGATAGCATATCAGTTTTAACACACCATAACTTTGTAAACCAGTGTAATTGTCTTTCCTAAGTTGCATTGGTTATTGTAATAATGCTTTTTAAATGTGAATCAGCACCTATTGTCATTACATGGATGAGAGCAGCTCATACATTCTGCCAAATATCTCTGGAAGAAAGCAAGCAAGGGAGAGTAAATGATGATCATGGAGTGATTTCTAAAAAAAATTGTTATTACGCACCCATCGAAAGAAGAGCTTGTGCATTCATAAACCATCTCTCGATTGCCCTTCATCTGCAGGTATGATTCACAATTATCACATCCGTCAAACTCAAACTGATCAATAGTCTGAAACCAGAGAAGATTATAGAGAAATCATATCAAATATAGTCTAGTAAGGGTTGTAACTGTAATGCCTATGACTTACAGTATCTAACAATATAATGTTTAATGTACATTATATTACTGTAAGAAGCAGGCACACACCTCATCATAATATATTCATAACATGTTCAAAACATCATCAGAGGACGCCTATCTATAGGGGTTTATGCCAGTGTTGTCTTGTGCTACACTCATCTGCTCTGAATATGTAAACATGTACGTTTCTCAATGATGAAAGCATCTGTTTTGATGAATGTCTCGTTTACCTTGACGAGAGAGCATAGCAGACACGCTCTCAGATGACGCAGATCTTTCGGGACGGTCTCCAGAGACATCCCTGTTGCTCAGATCAATCAATCAATAAATAAATAGTTATAGATGTTCAGTAACAAGACGAGTTGTTAGCGTTTGCTAGTAGCCACAACCGCGCATTCAGCGACGCGCAATGACGTCACTAACACGCGCCGCTTGATCTTGATTTGAAATAGTTCTTTATTTTTGGTCATATATAAGTAGCTGGAAATATTATGTAATTCAAATGCTGTCCCTACGTTGAATTTAGATCATTAATCTGTAGGTTTGTTTGTGACCAGTGAGCTGCAGTGCCTAAAACAGTACTACATTCCAAAGAGAACGCAAATAAGAGTTTCATAAAGGAATGGAAATTATCGAACGAACAGAAAACACAAAGACTATTAATAAAAATAATAATTAAAGAAATAGTCCATGATGTTTCAAAATATTTTTTAAACAAAATGAGTTCTAAAGCAATTTTAGAGGGTGACCAAAACGAAATGGTCAAAATAAGCGTTTCATAAAGGAATTTAAATTTCCGAATGAATAGAAAACAGAAAGCCTACTCATTTTCATGTTTTTTTCCCCACTAAATATTCCATAATGTTTATATATCAATCAATACAATTTCTCCTGAAGCCGGAGCTTAGAGGTCACGTGAGCCTAATGCGGTTTAAATATACTCCATGTGTGAACGCGCATAACGGTTCCAGTAACGGTCGCGTTCGGCGATGGTAAATAAAGATAACTTACACGTAAAGACGTTAAATAATCGGTTTTCATTAACAAAGTTACATAGATTTTGATGATACACATGCTTCGCGATCACAACTTTTATATTTATAGAATATTTCTAATGATCTGTTCAATCGAAGACGTGTCTATTATGGACTAATGACGTTTTAAAAAGTAATAATGTTGTTATGAAATGTTTATATTGACGTTTATGTGGTCTCCATAATCTGGAGGTCATTTAATGATTATTTGACTTGATGATGATGGATGTTTCGTTTGATAAGTCTCTTCTCAGAGTCCAGGTAAACTGCAGTAACTTCCCGGTAAAGTTGTGGCTTTTGATAAACAATCCCTAAAACAGCTCAGTCCTCAAGAGAGCGTGCGCTTTGAGGTTTCTTCAATAATATGTCTTAGTAAGATAAGATATAAATGATCCAAACATATAATACGATGCAATCCAGTGATGATTGAGAGATGGAGAAATATAAACGCTCCTCAAAAGATGATGATCAGATTTGAGACCCACTGATGTTTCTAAAAAAGGATCGATGGAGAATCAGGTAAAGCCAAGCTGCTTCAGTCCAGCTTTCACATGGAAATATTAGGGCTATTGAAGTTATTATTACATTTACTATATAAAAATCGAAGAGAAGAAAAAAATCAGTCCAAAACAGAATTATAAGCTTCATAAAAATATGAATTTGTCAATACATCCAATCAGTTTTAGCATGTTGTAAATATCTATTTAATAATCAGTCTTTAGTGAAAACGGTTCAGTTCATAATTCATAATTATGTGAAAACTTAAGTAAATTGTTATTATTAATCATAATAGTTATTTTTATCTGGGGTTGGGTTTTACAGTAGTTCTCTCAGTAGTTAAATATATGTATTTATATTAGGGAACACATATTCGCTGTTAAATAAGGGTTTCCCTCAAACTCATAATTTGCTGCATATTAATATAATATATATTAATTTCTTGAAGTGTCTTGAAGACATAGGCACAGTTCTTCTGGATTGAGTCTGTCTCAGTTTGTTCTGTTTCTTCATGTTACTCCAGACGGACTGATGGTGATCAGATCTCTGTGTGAACACTGGCTGCTGTCAGACTCACTGTGCAAACAAAAAGCTCACTGGATTATTACAATTAATGGCAAAAATAATGTTTGAAAATGTAAACTGATCTTTACTACTGACACACTACAGCAAAAGATAGAAATAACTGACTTAAAACAATTTTTTGTCTGTGAAAATACTACATTTATCTGACGCTTTTATCCAAAGCAACTTACAATTGCTATATATGTCAGAGGTCGCACACCTCTGGAGCAACAGGGGTTAAGTGTCTTGCTCAGGGACACATTGGTTTCTCACAGTGGATTCAAACCCGGGTCTTATCTACTGCGCCAACACCACCCTACACCATACTAGTGGCCTAAGACTTTTGCACAGTACTGTATATACATAGTTTGTTTTTCAAAAGAAAATATAAAAATAAACTAAATAAAAAATAGTTTTTTAAAAAATATATATAATAATAATAATAAATAAACCTTATAGTTTAGCTATATGTAAGTATTTTACTTACTTTATTTTTATGCTCCATAGATGTCAGCTAGAGGGCGCAGTGTGTGTGTGTGTGTGTGAGAGAGAGAGAGAGAGAGAGAGAGTGTGTGTGTGTGTGTGTGTGATGTGTGTACATGTTTTTCTATCCCGGCGAGGAATTAAACCTGAATACAAACATACTCATGGGGACTTGTGTCACCGTGGGGACCTACATTGAGGTCCCCATTGAGAAACACGCTTATAAATCATACAAAATAAGTTTTTATGATAATGTAAAAATGCAGAAAGTTTGGTGTGAGCGGTAGGATTAGGTGTACGGTCGGTGTAGATCGATACATTTTATCGTTTGTACAGTATAAAAACCATTACGCCTATGGCGAGTGCCCAAACGGGTAGTTAACCAGACTTGTGTGTGTGTGTGTGTGAGTGTGTGTGCGCGCACGCGTTTAATGGGTCGGATAAGTTCTGCTCCACCCTCGCTGACAGTCAGCAGGTACACACTCGCGTTCACTCTCAACTTGAAACTTTTCCAGCGTTCTGCTGCTCGGTTCAACAGCACCGAGGCTTCGGGACAGCGCGAGCGGATTCTACTCTCGAAGTGACTGGATTTCTCGACATGGATCCGTGGAGATATAACCAGAGTCGGTCAGGTTTGTGAATGTGAAGTCTTAGTTCATTTAGGAACATGGAAACGAGTGTTCAGAAACGGCTCCCTCCTGATAGTCTCCTCGATCGATCCCGCAAAGTTCTGGTTTTATTTGGATAATACATACACGTATATTTTTTTTCGTCGCAGTTTTTTTTAAATCTTGGACCGCATGGGAAACATTTCCAGGCGTTCTCAGTGGGATCGTGATGCGTGTTTGATCAGAGTGGAATATAACTGAGACATTGTTGCACTGAAGGATACGCGGATTCTGCTACAACCTGCTACATTCTGGAATGTTTGGAATCCTTTGAAGTGGACGCGGCGCACCGCACACTAATGGAGTCATTATGACGTCACGTTATCAATCACGACGCGCGGGAATCCACGGGGAACTCTGTGATATTATTGATCTCACCCTTAGGCGATCATATTAAACTCTTTTTGTGGTTTAAATCAGTGCTCGCGCCAGCAGGCTGT
The DNA here is from genome assembly GCF_003368295.1 of Carassius auratus. Lineage (NCBI taxonomy): Eukaryota > Metazoa > Chordata > Actinopteri > Cypriniformes > Cyprinidae > Carassius > Carassius auratus. The sequence continues at coordinate 50,751 of NW_020526393.1, read as the reverse complement.
CCGCTGTCAATCACTCTGTCAGTCATGTTCTGTCAGAGACACAGGCCAGTCACCAACTGAAGTTCCTTTAAATTGTTTATAATGTTCTTCTATTTCAAATCTCAACCCTGCTGAGCTTAAACAAAGAAACTACCCACTCTAAAAGCCACTGATTGTTTTGGACAGTTTCAGTGACCTCTAAGGATTCTCCTGTCGTTTATCTGAGCTCTGATTGGACGGATAGCTTTGTGGACAGTGCATAATGTATGGCTGGGGCCCGCCACTGCGGCCAGGACAATGAGGGTCCCTGTGCGGCGACTGGCCGGGCTCTGGCCGTGGCTGCTCATGGCTGCCTCGCAGGTGGCGTTGGGTCACACGGGCCTGGAACTAGCCGCTGCTGTGGAGTCCGAGCGCTCCGCACCCCGAGCCATGATCAAGGTGTCACTGCTGAAGCAGGAGCCCACCAGCAGGCCCATCACCCTAGAAGGGGTGTTCGCCGGGGGCAGCACTGGCTATGCTGAAGGGAAACTGATGCAGGTAAGAGCTGGAAGATGTTTTCAGGGTTTTTCAGTCATGCATTGGACTGATGTTCTTTGTTGGCATCTTCTTGGAATTTTCCATTCTTTGCAGTGGAAAAAAGTTCTTTAGATTATTAAAATGTTTCTTTATACTGGGAAAAATGGTTCAAGAACTGTTCACTTTGCATTGCTCCGAAAACCAACACAGCTTGCAAGATCTGTAAGGCAATCCAGTTGTGTATCTCATGCATCTTTTCTCTTGGAGGCTTAAACTGGCAGACATTGGCATTAAAAAGTATTTGGAGTCTTTTCAGATTGTCTGAATGTCAGTGTATTCGATGTTAGGTCAAAGCAAGTGTCATTTTTTGTAAAGAAACGGCACAAGCGCTCAATCACATTCTCTTTATTTTTGATGTCACTGTAGATGTTTTGTCATATAGTATCAGAAAACAGTTCTTTGCATGATCATTTTGGTCTTTGAGGCATAAACTGGCAGACAGTGACACTAAAAAAGTATTTGGACGATTGAACAACACTTAAAACTGTCTGATAGCCAATGCATTAGTTGTTAGAAAAAAAGCAAGTGTCATTTGTCCCAAAGAAACAGCAAATGCATGCTCCTTCTAGCAAAATGATTAACAAATAAAAAATGCAATAACTTTTATTTTACAGTTTTGGGCCATAATACAAGTCATGTATTTCCAGAAACGCCAACCAACAATTCTTTGCATGATCAATTACATGATGGCATAGTGTACAGCGCTAATGTTGTGTCTCCTCCGAGAACTGTTGTCATCTCGCATGCAGAATCGCTCACCTGGGATGTCATCGAATGCATCTGTGCGAGTGCCAAGAACCGCCCGGGTCTTATTGGAGCTGATAGATTTGTGGTGTTGTAAACTGTTAGGTCTGTTCTCTGAGGCCATACTGCCAGATGTTCAGGCTTTGAAGGCTGCAGGTTCTGCGATTCTCTGCGAGAGCCATCCAGATCAAGCCAGAGGGGATGCACTAACTGTAAATGGATCTTGAAAGCCTTTATCCCTGTGGGAAAGAGTTATTGCATCATAAAAAATAAACTAAAACCGAGTTAGTGCAATGCGTGTTTGTGATCATCTTGGTGAGGTTGTGTTTGAATTTGACTGCAGTTCACATTAAAAGATGATTGCTTCATTAGACACGGATAAAGAAAAGTGTTTCTGGAGATTTCTTTTATTGGCAAAATGCATTTAGCTTCTCTGTTCGGGTTGCAAGTTGTAACTAGATTTTTGCCGCATGTCCAAAACGGTGCTGTGTTGTGGGTGGTTGCTAAGGTGTTCGGAGTGGTTGCTAGGTGGTTGCTTACTGTTTCAAGTGGAGAAAGTCCACCCTCAAGTCTCTGTGATATTCTGGTCTCTCCTCAGTGAAAGTCTGGGAGTTTATTTAGGCTGTTTTATCAAATTCACAAATGTTTTGTGGTGTTATTCATGCCGCCGGTAACTAGTATCTACATGCAAAGTGTAAATTATGAATGCAAGCCTGTGCAAATGAACATTGTGGGTTTGTAACTCAAAGGTTGAAAGTTCAAGCCCAGTAAAGGGTGTTTTGTGAACTCTCGAGGCGCTGAAGGCGGCAGTTGTATTTGAGCGAGTGCTTTGCATTGGTTAAGAAACGTCAATTGGGAAGAACTAATTATTAGAAAGATAATGCATGCATGTGTGTCTGATTTACAGAGGGGTATCAGTCTCTTGGTTACAGAGAGCATGTCGCACAGACCGATGCTTTTTGTTGCAGTGCCAACCTGTTGCAACAGGCCTGGCTTGCTTTGGCGCATTGTCCTCCTCCATAATGTTCCCTTCCTCTAGGGGACAAAGTGATAGAAGCAGGTGGGGGTAGGGGGAAGTTGCTATCTTTTCTTCCCTTACTTTTCCCTTTGGCCAGCCCACATGAATTCAACATTACGACTTTTATCTCCTGCTGGGATGAATGCTGTCCAATGATCTACTACTGTAAAGCTTGTTTTTATACTGTGCATCAAATTATGGAGTGCACTAGGGCCGGGGGAGTTATATCTCTATATTTTTTGGTATTTTGACAATATTTGATATATAAATCTGGATATTTATATGTATTTGCCTTGCAATTGCTTAGTTTTTTTCACTTTTGCTATTTAGATTAAAAATATTTCAGAAAAAAATAACATCAAGTTAAAATAGTAATAAAGGCATGTTTTGTTGAACAAATGGCTACAAGGAAAAATACATACTTTAAATCTTTTATAAAATATTTAGAAAATCTCTCTCTCTCTCTCTCTCTCTCTCTCTCTCTCTCTCTCTCTCTATATATATATATATATATATATATATATATATATATATATATATATATATATATATATATATATATATATATATATATATATATATATACATACACACACACATGAAATACATAAAATAATCTTGTCAATCAAATTCATGTTTTTCGCCTTATTAACTAATTAATTACAGTAAAAAAAATAAAATAAATAAAAATAAAGGCCTGTTTTCCACAATTTTTTTTCACCAAGTGAAAAGAATATTTACAATATTTTCTAGACCATTTTTTTACTATTATTATTATTTTTTAAAGAAATAACAATTCTGTTTGTAGCGATGACTCTACTGAAAGGTTAAAATTGAGTGCTGTATTCATTTCATATGAGAAACAAATCTAAAATCAGAGGAAGAAATAACTAAATTTGTCTAAAGATGTTCTTTTAACCAAATAAGAAGTGCACTGAAATCATTATGATGTTGACAGTGTTGTTAATTTTATATTTCCAGTCCAATACAAGGTGAACTTTTAATATATGTCACCTGGCCCTACAGTCTACGGTTCATTTTCCTCTGTGTTGAATTCCAAACTGAATGAGTGAAGCAACATGCCTCTTTAGATAAGTGTGCTGGATTAGTGCTTTTCCAGGCGTGTCTGCCTCGGCTGTCCTCGGGCGGCTCTGAATTCGCTGCGTTGAGGATGACAGCCAGTTTTCATAACCACCAGTAATTACACATCTCCCGTCCCATTTGATCTTCCTAAGCATGTTGTTTCTCCAGGACACAGGTTGGCGAGCGGCGCTACCCAAATTCGACTGGCTTTTCTGGGCCGGTCGGCGGATCACAGGCAGAGAAAAACAAGATCAGACATGATGATGGTGGAAATGTTTTATTTAAGGAGAAACGGCCTCTTGGCGCAGCCGCTGGTCTTTAATGGAGGCCGATCGTACGTGCTCTGTTTATTTTGCATTACAAATGTGCAATTTGATTTGACGCAAGTGGTACCTTTTGCTGTTTAAACCAAAAATATATTAGATTATATATCGTTCTAATATTCCAGTACAGACGTGCTATTTGTACGTCAGTAAAACACGTGATGTGAAGTCTTTTTACCACACCGGTTTTCTTTCATAATTCTCCAGATGCATTGCCTAAGCATAACTTGTGTTTGGTGCTGTTTATGCCAATAAAGAAACACAGCAACCCCCAAAATGTATTTAGATATGGAATAAATATTATAAACTAAGAAGCTTGTTTCCGCCACAGGATAAAGACAAGGTTATAATGACATATAAAAACCCAGGATTGCAAGATATTAACTCGCAATTGCAAGAATAAAGGCTGAATTGTGATATAAAAAGACTTTTGAGAAAGAAAGATTCTAATTCTAATTTGGTTTTGATGAAACGATACAGAATTGCGAGGGAAAAGTCTTTGCCGGGAGTTTGATTGACAGGCCATCTGACCAATCACAACACAGAATCTGCTCTGTTGTCCGACAAACAAACCAGAGTCGATTAGATTAACGTCGGTGGGCTTGAACATCAAAAATGGTGTGTACTGGCGTCCTTCCACGGTTAAAACAAGATAGCTTCCAATGTTCACTCATGTTTATTTTGTGCTGTAACTTGTCAAGAGGAAGAGATGATCAGAGGCCCGTTTCAGAAGGAAGGTTTGTCAAACCCGAGAAAGCTTACTAAGTCAAGCCTGTTTCCAAAAGAGAGAGGTAACTTCGAGTCAGTCACTGTGTGTGAACATAACCTGGCCGGGAGCAGATGACTGGAAACAAGAAGACAAAAATACTAAGAAGAGCATATTTTGCAGAGCTGGTACATTCGTTGCACACACTGAATCATCATGCATTTCATTACTCTAATTGAGAAATGATTCCTAATGTTTTAAATGTGAGGATGTGTTGCATTAAATCAATAAAACGACAATGCATTTATTGTAAAGAAGATGCACATGCACGCTTTAGCCGATCTGGACACTTCAGTCACTCTTGTGTTGAGGGAAGAATTAATTTCCAAATGTTTGACTCTATTGTTTTTGAATCTACCAGTGGATGCGAGGGTCCGGTTTGAGCCTCCGGTGGGTCAATTAAACGATGCTAACTCGTTTTAAAGAGTGTGCTTTCCTTCTAAGTCTATTAGATTAGTTTCCTCCTCCTTCCCTTCACGTTTGTTTGGCGCTTTGTGGCGGAGAGGTCAGCTTAACCTTTGTAAACGCTCACAAAGAGGCGTATCAGGTTCTACTGAGCCCCTGACTGAAGCTACGGATCTAAGATCAGATCCTCTTACAGTAGTGCTGTGTGGCATGATGGGTCAAATGAGTTCGGGGGAGATTTTGCTCTTCTGCTTGAGCAATCGCACCAACCCCAAACTTTTGAATGATAATGCATGTTTTTTTTCTACTGTATATGCATATGTTTTAATTCAGTTTTCAGCTAAAAGAAGTACTTCTGATGGCTGCCCAGCTCTCACCTAACCTTCACTATCGTCAGCCGATCTGCAAACTGACCTCATGTTTCTCGTGTGACCTTACAGAAATGGCTTCTTGGATTACGAGGAGCGTGACAGCAGACGTCTTGGCAGCCTCGTATCTATCGTGTAACTCTCCACTTTTCTTCTAAACTATCTCCTGTCCCGTCTGATCTCTCAGGAGGACGGATGATAGGGAGGCCGGGATGGATGCATTAATGGAGTACGAGATCAAAGCGTTAGGTTGAAGACGCGAGTCTGGATGATTAAAAAGGAGTTTGTTTACTCTGTGCTTCCGATAGGCCTCCCCTCCCCTCGTTCAGATGGATTTCCTGTCTATATTTCCCTCTTGGAAACTGATAATGATAACAGGCCATCCGTCCCGACCTGTTGATGTTTGACTTCCAGCTTTCGCTTTAGTCTCCTAATGTTCCTCTCGTAAAGAAGAATCTCTCTTGAGTTTCAGAAGAGATCTCGGCATAAATGCAAACATTTCTCATCATGTTCTCCCAAGATTAAATGATCTGTGCTGACAAAAAACAAAGCAAAAGAAATTGTACAAGTGCAATTAACATACTGAATAAAATGATATATTTTATAGTAGAAACCTGAAATGGTAATTTTCTTTAAAATAAAACTGAATTAAAATAATCTAGAAAAGTTGAATTGTTTTTTATAAATTGAACATCAGAGATGCTGCCTTATCAACTAACTGAAAAACAAGTTTGTGTTGAGGTATTAACATTATTAAACAATGAAAAAAAGGAATAAAAATCAATGAAAGGGATATAGAAATATATATTAAAAAATGAAAGATCGCAACAAAATTATTAAAACTTAAAATAAAATTAAAACTGAAAATATACAAATATTTTGTTTAATGGCTTTAATATTAGTTGATTCGATTTAGTATTTAAATATATTTATTTTTATAAATTCTATAATAGTATATAAATAATGCTAAAATGACTGGATCTGGGTTGCTGTCGATGCATTTCACAATTAACTAAATAAAACTTAATTAAAACATTAAATGAAAACCTTTAGAAATATTGAAAAAATATTGAAAAGTTAAACAAGTAAATTACTGGAACTAGAACTGAAATAAAAATAAAGATCTATGGAAATAAACTATTTAATACAAATATTTAAAAAAAAGATAACATCAAAATTACTGTACATAAACTAAACTAAAATTCAAAATAAATACTGAAAATATAAAAATATTTGTACAAATAATTGTAATATTTATAACTTCTATAGTAGTAAATTAATAAAACTAAAATTACACAGGATCTGGGTTGCTTTCCACATTAATTTGGTGTAAAAACTATTTTATCTCAGAAATTTGACTGAATTTCACGATTAAATGAAATCGAAATGAAACATATTAGATGAACTCCTTATAATGGAGAAAAAAAAACTTTGAATATATTGAATATTGTTTAGAAATGCTGCCTTGCCACTCAGCTGAAAAGTTAGACAAGTAAACAATTAAATTACTGGAACTAGAACTGAAATAGAAATTAATTAAATATATAAAGGAATAAACATATTTAATACAAATAAATTGTAAACATTTTTAAAATGACATCAACAAAATTACTAAAACCTTTTAACTAAAATTGATATATATATATATTTTTGAATAAATAAATAAAATAAAGATAGTGTCTAAAAAATAAATAATTTGTAATTTTACTATATTCAATAATAGTATAAAAAATAAAATAATGGATCTGGGTTGCTGTTTTAGAAACAATATTTCACTCTGAATTCAGGACATTTCACAATTTAAAATAAAACAAAATAAAATACAAATACTTGTATTACATACAAATATTAAATGAAAAATGTAAAAGACAAATGTTTAGAAATCTGAAGTTTAGAAATGCTGCCTTGCCAACTGACTGACAAGTACAAAAAAATTAATTACTGAAACTATAAATGGATAAATATATATTTTTTTAAATGACATCACAACAAAACTAAAATTTAAATTTCAAAAAATATTTTTTATAATACTTTCTAGAATTGTATCTGATTAATATAATAGTAATAATAATAATAATAATTTGTAATATTTCTAAATTCTATAATAGTGTATAAATAATGCTTAAATAACACTGGAGATGGGTTTAGCTTTAGCTTTCAATATAAGCTCCCCATACTTGTTATATATCATGCATTGACTCAGTTTTGTTCCTTCTCATTTCTCCTCGGGAATTGTTGAAGAAGTGTTTGAGTAAATGTCCTGTGCTTTTAAAGAGCAACATCTGAGAAATGCCATTTCCCCTGCCTAATCTGAAATTGATCATTAGTTTATTTACTAATTATTTCGGTTCCTGATTTGCATTCTGAACACAGAAGAACAATGCTAGAACAAAACTACCACACGTTTGGACTTTATAACCGTTACATCAGTAATGTAAGTGAATGATGCAAACCACGTTCCACGTGCCTTTGTGCAACATCATTCGCCCCTGTGAGTGTCGGTGGTGATGTATTGAAGGCTAGCAGATGTTACAGGTTATTGCAGTATATGATTGGGGTCACAGTGCCATCGCTTCTGGTTGAACCAAGCAGGGCCAATCAGATGACATGCTTTTATGGCCTAATAGCTTGTTGTTTCCTTCGTGTCATTGTGGAATTCTGGATGATTTGAATGAAGACGAGAGCAACAGGAAGGGACTCTGGGTTTGATTTTATGAAGCTGATTAAAGTCTGTGTGTCGACTCGTAGCATGTCCTGAGTGGAGATTTCACAAATGATTGGCTCTGTGGTGGTTTTGAACTCTTAACTACCTGTAAAAGCCTGATTAATCTCCTCTGTTGACTCTTGCGTAAATACATAATAAAACTCTATGAAGACGATAATCCCTCATTTAACTCTCTAATAGGCTTTGCACTAGAGATATGTACAGTTAACCATGGATTTCTAGCATAGTCCTCATGTAATTTCAAAACTGTATGACTAACCCGATCTCACGGCAATTCGTACGTATTTTACAAGGTGGCTTATTCGTACGAATTCGTACGACCACACTCGTACAATTTCATACGATTTTTGCCAAATGGTACGTATTTTATAGGGCTGCAACTAACGATTATTTTGATAATCGATTAATCTGTCGATTATTTTTACGATTAATCGGTTTATGTACTTATATTTTAGTTTTTTCCATTTTTTCCCCAAGTAAATTATTAATAAAGGGTCTTTATCATTCAGCATAGATTTTTAAGAGATTTTAACCATTTTGCATTGTCATATCCTCATCAAAAATATACCTGGAGTTGTTTTATTATGTTAGTAATCCTTTGTCGAACTCTTCTGCAATCAAAACACTGACCCATACTCTAGCAAAATTCACAAGGAGATTTCAAATATTGTTTTCACCATGGCAGTCCTTAGAGCTCCTAAAGTAGTTTAACATCCCAAACAAAGCTTAAGGAATCTTTGAGAACATATTTTCACGAAGTATAAGGATAAAACAGAATAAAATTGCAGTGCATTGTATTTTATTATTTACTGGGAAAAAGCTTTATAGCTTATGCTGTGAAAGTGTAAACAATCCTTCGAAAAAAAGTGCCAATGGCATGAAACCTGAATGGAACTCACAATTTAAAGTAAAATCCATCAGAAGGTTGTCCAGAAAAAAAAAATGGGGACACACACAAAAAATCTTCTGTGTGAAAAAGAGCAGTGAATACTTAGAAAAGAAGTGCATTTTAAATATACTCAAACATTTACCTCTCTCATTCAGTCATAATTAGACTACAAGTCTGAATTATGAACTGGTAAACGACAAACTGATCACATAACATGTTTGTAAAGCTTTAAATGTTAACTGTTAAAAAGCAATGTTATCAGCTTTTACGACTAAACATTTGCAAACAACCTTGTACTGGAGAATCTGCACAAATAAAATTCTTAGGGGCCGTTCACATATCGCACCTAAAAACGCGTGGAAAACGCTAGTCGCGCCGCTTTCTCCTTCTTTCTAAAGCGCTCGGGCAGAAGCGCCCCTGAGGCGTCTGCCTTTGCTAAGCAGCCATGACGTGCTCTCTCCATGACGTGCCCTCTCCATGAAGACCCGGAAATTTCAGCAAAGGATAAATGGATGCGGTGTGGACGCGCCTGGAAAAACGGGCGCATCGCACCGCGTGCGTGTCGCGACCGCGTCGCTTCCATTATGAGAGTGCATACTGCGCGCCTACATAGGAAATAACGAACTTGAGCACGCAAAAGACACGATATGTGAACGCCCCCTTAAACAGTTCAGTAGTGCAGAGTTTACAGGTTACTCTTCATTTTGAAGGCTCAAAGTAAAGTACTCCCACTTCCCGCTGAATGCTGCAGAGACGCTGTTCGTGAAGCACGTGACATAAAACGAGGCCAGCTATTGGCTATTCGCTACTTCACCTGCTGTACTGGCTGAGTAAAACCTCCGGTGGCTCATTACTGCCACACTTTGGTCACCGCAGATTTGAAATATGCACGAAATGAGCCGCTTATGGCAAATAAAATTTATTTAGCGACGAATCGATTACTAAATTAGTTGACAACTATTTTAATATTCGATTTTAATCGATTAAATCGATTCGTTGTTTCAGCTCTAGTATTTTACGAGTTGCACAATTCGTATGAATTTGTACGAATGACCTACACCTAACCCCTCCCCTGAACCTAACCGTTAGACAAATTGTATAAAATCGTACGAGTGAGGTCGTACAAATTCGTACGAATAAGCCATCTTGTAAAATTCGTTCGAATTATGAGATAGCGTTGGTGGAACACAGAAGATGACTTGGTTTCCATTGGCTCGTAGTATGTCTTAAGATGCTTCGGAAGTCAGTGGGAACGGAAACTGTTTGTTTACCAGCTTCCTTCAAAATATCTTTTGTGTTCAGCAGAAGAAAGAAACCCATAGAGGTTTGGAATGACATGAAGATGAGCAAATGATGACAGGAATGTCATTTTTGGGTGGACTGTCCCTTTAAGGACACTTTTAGCACTGGCTTAAGCAGTGTTGCACACTTTTACATTTTGGTTTGCTTTTATCCATTTGGTTTTAAATTTGTATTTATAATTGAGTTAATATTCTGTAAAAATGTCTACTTAATTTCAGCAATTGTGCATGTTTTTTTTCTTCTATCTTTAAATGAAATATTTTTTTATATCATTTATATAGGCTTATATATCAGCTACCTTGAAATAGGCATCGGTCCAATCTGAAAATCAATAGTGGTTGACCACTAGTTTTTGATCCGGTCAACTGCTTCCCACTTTCCACATTAAATGACCAATCACAGATCATTTTGTATTTAGAAGTGTTTATTTGAAATAGATGATGCATACAGTATGAATCTGTGATTGAGGCTTGTGATTGGCTGATAAATTTGTCTCTTTTTATCAAGTTCAATTGTTTTTAAATAGATTTCCTTTTTAAATGATTTATTTCTAATTATTTGAGGATACATTATGTTAAATAAAACACACATTGCATTTGAGAACTGCTGCATGTTGTATTACTGTTCAAAACGCTTTATATTGGCTATTGGCCACTCTACTCCCTATTGACTTCGGCCGTCATAAAATCAATACTGGTTATTTTAACCACTAATTAACAAAGGGTTAAGTGACCCTGGGTTAACAATTTCAACTGTGAAAAGCTCTTGATAAGCATAAGATGAATAGCACCGGTTTAAACTTATTAACCAGATTTCCCTGTGAAACATTTGAGCTGCAGTTAGACGAGCAATGAATGCATGAAATGCGTCTTTCTTTCGGCTGTAGACGAGAGCGGTGAGGTCAGCGTTTCCATCAGCAGGTGTGTCTTGTCTGTTCCTTTAAAGATTTATCAGCGAGTCTTTGAATCTTTTAAATGGGGGATTTCCAATCGCTAACACTTGGCTGTGATCTTTATGAGGATTTTTCCTTCTACTTTCACAGTTTCCATTCATTGGCCTCTTTTATTTTGTCTCCATGCAGCGACTTCAGTTGAGGTTGTAATGTGGCCAGTGTTTCCTAGCTTGGATATTTTTAATTGGTGATACTTTTTAAGAGGATGAATGCATGGTAAGGATGCCGCTTGTAGGAGAGGGTTTTATCGTGTTGACGGCGTGCTTTAGCTCACAGTCTGTCAGTGCACTGAATACTCTCTGATGAGGAGATCCGTCTGTTAGTTCACATCCTTCAAAGCGCTAGAGGTCAAACAATTTGTGTTTTTGACAGCCGATATCTTGGAAAGCAGCGGGGCCGATAGCCGATATAAAACCGATAATTTGAAGTCATTTGACAATGGATTAAAAAATAAATGTGTGAAAGAAACATGCTTATACTTTAGATGACCGTATTTTCACAAATAAATATTAAATCAAAATATAATTAAAAAGATCGTAAACACTCTAACCATCAGGGCACTCAGTATTCTGGGAAGTTTGTGTTCACTGGGAATCATATTTTTCAATTAAAGCCAGGTAACCCTCATTTTAGAGTCAGCACACAGTGAAAATGACATGAATATGACAATGGCCAAATGCATAATGCGCAGAATAATTTGAAATCAAGAGTTTAAAGTTGAAAGCATTCAATTCACAAGGACTGTCAGACAGAAAACACGTGATCATGCTGGATAAACACTTCACAAGATCTCACAGCTGGATTCAACTAAGTTTGCAAGGTTTGTGAAATTAAATGTTCATTAGTCATTCAAAGATTTGTTTAAATTATATAAATGTTGATGGCAAACGAGAAAGCATTATAATGTTAGCCTTTCTATTACTGATAGGCCTAATAAAGAAGCAGTCGTTATGATACTTTCTGTATACATTAATTTATTTGTTTAACCGATCTATCTGATAATTATACTTATATCAGTGTTAGACAGAACTGTTAAAGACGACGACAAACGAGAGACCGAGTGTGAGCACGGTGTGTGCTCAAGCACTGTCGATCTCAGCATTGTCAAAATAAAAGTCCCATGTTCCATCAAAATAAAAGCCTCGAACACATCATGCAAGCAGAAAAATTTATCGGCCAAGGCGATATATCGGTCGACCAACACAAAGCGTTAAAGCAGCACTTTTCACTCGGTGACTGTCAATCGATTGTCTCCGACCGGTTGTTGGTGAGAACTCTGCAATAAAAGATTATTGTCATTCAGTCTATTTATTTCTTGGAAATATTGAAGTGCCATTTATTCAGTGCTAATACACGCATCTGATCATGTCTGGTGGATGTGAAAAGTATACAGGACTTCCTCAAGAACTTGACTTGATTGAAGAACAGGTAACCAAAAATAAATGTTGTGTACAATTGTTACAGTTATATTATATTGAAACTTAATTTACCAGAATCTGTAAATATTAAATGTTTTTTAAGATTATTATATAATTATTTTATTATATTATATATCAATTTAGTGCTGAATAAAAGTATTTAAAACTCTTACGGACCCTGTCCTGGTGTAGTTAGCTAGGTGTGTGTGTGTGTGTGTGTGTGTGTGTGTGTGTGTGTGTGTGTGTGTGGATGAAGTGGATGCATGACAAAGCTCTTAAAGTCACTGGGCCGCAGTCTTTTGTTTTAGTCATTAGAAGAGAAAGGAATGCTGGGATGTATCTGTGTCTGTCAGTGGCATGTTATACAACAGATTCCTCTGGAGTTTTCAGGTAAACAGTCTGTGCGGCAGAGCGTCGCATTACACACACCGTTCACACAGCAAACAGCAGCTAAACATGTTGATGGGCTTTTGTTTATCCCAGGTCATTTTTAACTGTGGTGTCATGCAATCCCAGATGATCTTTTGTGTTTCACACTCTATATACTTCAGTTATTCAGGCTGAATGCCTTTTGGCACCACCATTTCAGCTTAGAAATGTGTGTAATCCTGAGTTAATTGTGGCTTAAATGAATCTTTTAGTTATTGTTTGTCGTTCCAAACATACACTTATTTTTTCATCCATCTTTATTTTTTTTATAGTGATCGTGACTGTCAGGCTATAATAACTGTCTAATGGAGAAGCGATTAGTCAGCAGCGAAGACTTAATACCTCTTTTCTGTTTCTATTGAGACTTACTAGAAAGGATTATTTCGTTTACGATCTATTTTGGTTTTTCTACTTTTGTTTTCGTTTGTATTTTGAGCATGACAGCATGTGTCATCATTCACTTGGATTGAATGACATTATATGTGTTCCACAGATACAGACAGACAGTTTGGGGTTAATAAATCATTTTTAATGTACTATTCCTTTAAATATTTTCATGTAGAAGATTACCATTCAAAAGTTGGGGTCAGTGTTTTTCAAAGAAGTCTCCTCTACTCACCAAGGTCACATTTATTTGAGCAAAAACTGACAAATTACTGTTGAATTGTGAAATGTGTTTCAAATATATTTTAAAAATACTGTATATATGTGAATTTGTTAACATTTAATTTGCTATAATGTATTTTCAGCATAATTCCTCAGGAAACATTTCTGATCATTATTGGTGTTGCAAACAGTTAAAAAAAGCAGCATTTATTTGATTATTATAAATGCCTTGACTGTCACTTTTGATCAATTTAATGCATCCTTGCTAAATAAAAAATATATATATTTCCAAGAAAAAAAATTAGAATGGGGGTGTACATAAGCAATATTTTGCAATGGAGCCCAATATTAGAATCATCTGCATGTGATATTTCATTCATTGTCCTACACGGCCTTGTTTTCCGCGGTGACTCCATCTGAGATCTTTGGAGTTCATCACCGTGAGTCCAGCAGTGTTTCAGGATCTCTGACTGTAATGAATGATAATTGTCAGTTTGCAGCTCAGCTGATGAGATTCAGATGTGGGCCGTGGGTTTTATTGGTTCGGTCTGTGGGTGGAGATCAGGATCTGTGCTCGCCCAAAGATAAAAACATCATCTGAATGTCAAAGGGGAATTGACTTCTGACACACAGCGTCTGTTCTCCCTCTGCTTGAGGTTTTGTGTGGATTTCTGCTGGGAAAAATCATATTCTCAGAACTTGCGTCATATAATTTGGTGTGTTCCCCTTTGTATATGTCACAAGGTCAGTGTGTTTGTGTATGTCTACAAGCGTAACAACTGCTTTGATCATGACCCGCTAACGTGCTCTACGTGATTAATGCTTTTATTAATAACTTGCATCCTCTTGGCTTCCTCTTATGGATATGTTTTTTTGTGTGCAATCGGAAGACTTTGTAAACAATAATGTGTGCCATGTGGCTTTTTCATTAGAATACATCAAACATAGAGGACCGACACAGGAAGACTAGGATTAATAAAGAAAAAACAGGCAAATAATGCTACTGCAGTCAGTTTACATTTAGTCATTTAGCAGATGCTTTTATCCAAAGGGACTTACATATGAGAACAATAGAAGCAATCAAATAGCAAGGATATGCAAGTGCAATAACAAGTCTTGGTTAGCTTAATGCAGTACACGTAGCAAGGTTTTTTTTAACATAGTGATGCCATGTAGACAGAGAAGAGAAGCGGTCCAAGAACAGAGCCCTGAGGCACCCCAGTAGTTTATAGTAGTATATTTACATTTATAAGGTTTACAAATGGTTTCTATTTCAAATAACTTTGATAACATTATATGAAAAAAATATGCAGCAGCACAACTTTTTTCAACATTGATAGTAGTCATGTTTCTTGAGCAGCAAACCAGTATATTATAATGATTTCTGAAGATCATGTGACACTAAAGACTGGAATAATGATGCTGGAAATTCAGCTTTGACCACAGCAATCAATTACATTCTACAGTATATTACAACAGAAATCAGTTGTTTGAAATTGTAATAATAATTCATTAATTTTACAGTTTTTACTGTATTTTTGATCAAATTAATGCAGCCTGGGTGAGCAGGAGACTTGCAGAGAACAAACTTTTCAACAGTATTGGAATATGTGACTAAAATGTTTTAAATTATCATTGCATGTGCATGAAGTATAACAATAATAAAGCAATGACTATATTTGACATCTTGCAGCTGTTAGCCATTTTTTGAGAAAAGCCGTATTCTAGTTCATGAGATGTTAGTAAACCTCTGTTGTCAGTGGCGCCGTGTTGTTTACGCTTTTCAAGCTGTTGTTTCTCTGGATCTAATGTATGGCTTTAGCCGAGAGTGTGAGGTCAAGGTTTGGCTAGTTAGTTAGCTGGTAGAGCTACACTGAACCACTCTGCTGCCAAAAAGCATATTTCCCCATTGATGTCCTGTTGTAGCATATAGGTCTTATTAATGTGGATGTTTTAGCAGGGAGTTTTTTTTATAGCCTTATATTTGCTCTCTATGATGTCATAGTGAAGGCTTAGTCATTGCTTACACTTTACAATATACTTCCATCGGTTTACATTACAAACTAACAATCAGTTTTACTTTGTCATTTACGTTGATCTTTTTTTTTCATCAATTTAATTATTACATTTTTTATCGTTTTAAATGTTAATTGCAAAAGTTTTAATATTTACTGTAATACTTTCTGTAATATCTAAGGACTAACCTGGACTAACAATGAAAATATATTGTTGTTAACCAACGTTAACAAAGATTATAAAATATTGTAAAAACATTTCAATTGCAAAATAATGTTGATGCATTAACTAACATTAAGAGACCTTAATGTAAAGCATTTCCAATCATATTAACAGATGTTTAATAATAAAATAATATATTTTTTGTTAGTTGATGTTAATTAATACCTTTAATAAATGAAACCTTGTTTATAAGTATTTAATGAATATGAATTAATATGTATATATATTAACTGACATTAACAAATATAAATAAATGGTTACAAAAATATTATTTAAAGCCCATTAGTGAGTTAAACATTCATTCATTAACCAATTTTAACTAATATGACTTTATAAACAGGACTGAATGGTTATAATCATTTAAATTTGCAGATTCATACATTATTTTGATTATTATGTTGTTATGTTGAGGTAAGCAGAGGTCAGAAGGTTACTGCGGTGTGTGAGAAAAGTCCCCTTCGTAACCTAATTTCAGTTTTAATGCAGTTTTATCTGTGTGTCATGGACATTTATGTGAAATTAATGGGATATATCTGATCATTTCCTATCCTCCATTACTCTTCATCAGTGGCTCAGATCTCAAACAAAAGCCATATTGTAGACGCAGATCCGGACAGAAAACACTTCTGACTGTGGATCTCAGAATCACATGCTCTCCGTACAGCCGGCCAAGAGCCGCACAGTGGCCCGCTGCTGACCTCTCCTCACGCTTTCTCTCCCCGGACGAGACCTCAGAGCCGACTGACGGAGGGTTTATGTTTGTGTCCAACCCTGCCTTTCCCAAACACTCCGTCTAAATGCTTTTCCAAGTGACCTCTGTGGTGCTTTTGCTGACGCTTGTGCAAATAACATCAGTTTGATGCAGGATTTGTTGGTTGTTAATAATTTTTAGGGCGTTTCTGTTTTTTATCAGCTTTTTAAATGTGTGTGTATATGTATGTGTAAATCCCGTGGCAAAACAGAGAAACACATAGAGACATAATTAGCATAGCTGCTGTTCCAATCAAGTAAAATTAATTATTTTAACCCAAGATAAAGAGTAAGAATGTGCATTTGATCAAATACAACTGAAGTCCCAATTTATGAGATGCATTATTCGAATGCTTGGCGAAAGAGATGTGTTTTTAATCTAGATTTAAACAGAGAGAGTGTGTCTGAACCCCGAACATTATCAGGAAGGCTATTCCAGAGTTTGGGAGCCAAATGTGAGAAAGCTCTACCTCCTTTAGTGGACTTTGCTATCCTAGGAACTACCAAAAGTCCAGCGTCAGTTTTAGTTGTTTTTTTTTTTTTAGTTAAGTTAAGCTAAATGAAAATAAGAAATGTTGACTTGGCAACTGATTTTATTTTTTTTAATTTTTTTTCCTTCACTTTAAATTATTTTAGCACAAGTTAAACTAAATAAATGATTTTTTTATTTCCTTGGCAGCTAGCTGAAAAACTTTATTTTATTTTATTTCTGGCTTTTGTTTTGGTTAACAACTTTTTTTCATTTAATTATTGTTTCTGTTTTAGTTTATTTTAGTATAACTTAACTAAATCACAGTTCAATTTTGCATCCTAATTAAGGGCTTGTTTGTATAAAATTCTTCAAATTGTGGCAAGAACAGTCTCTGTGGATTCTTGTGCAGAAAAAATATAGGAAATGCATGAAGTATTTTTTGGTTCTCACATGATCTGGACAGAACATCTATTATAATGAAGTAAATACAAATAAAAAAAGATCTACACATGAAACTAGAACATGTGAACACTTCATGCTTTTTTTACTAAATGAACACAAAGGGAACATGTGTTTAGGTAACACACAGACATCACCATACCTATATATAAAGTTATGAAATATCAATACACTAAATATACAAAAAGTGCAATCTTCCTTACATACATGATCTGCACAATATTCCCCAAATGTTGCACCATCAGCAGAATTATTTATAAATTTGATATCATCGCCTATACTAGCGATTCAAATATATTTATATTTTTATATAAGAATATAAAACTTAATTGAACCAATTTAATTTTACAATTTTATAATGTTTTGATGCTGTGAACCTGACAAAAAAAAAAAAGCTTATGTAGATTTTTTTTTTTTTTTTTGTACTTCTAGTTTCTTCTTCCCAGTGGTCTGATCAATACCAGTGCATTTGATAGTTGCATGAATCCGATCAGTCAGATCAGATGTGCTGATTTGTGTGTGTGTGTGAGAGACTGTAGGTGTTTCTGTCCAGCGTTTGCCGTCTCATCAGCTGAAGGGGCTGTTTTCACACTCTTTCAGGTAGCTCGGGAAAATATGTGAGGATTGTGTTTTATTGACTTTGAGCGCTGCTTTTATCATGAGCAGGAATCCTCCGAGAGAGCGACGTGTCGTCTCACTCATATTCCTGAAGCTGTGTAAATCAATGCTTTAACGTGTTGTAAGCAGCTTCTTGTTACTGGATCCTTTTCCACGTTGTCGCATCATCATGATTTATCATCTCTCATCAGTCCCTGAACATTTAGTTGAAGTTCTAGTGGAGTCATTAAGAGTTATTTAATGCTTTCAAGGCATTTTTCAGTTGTGTGGATACAATAATAATAGTAATACTTAATACAACTACTATATATATATTTTTTGAAATATTAGCATTTGATATTACACAAAATAAATATAAAATAATATATAACATAAAAAAGTTACTATTAATAATTATATATAATTCTCTCTCTGTGTGTGTCTCGCTCTCTCTGTCTCTCTCTCTCTCTCTCTCTCTCTCTCTCTCTCTCTCTCTGTCTCTCTCTCTCTGTCTCTCTGTGTCTCTCTCCCTCTCTCTCTCCCTCTCTCTCGCCCTCTCTCTCTCCCTCTCTCTCGCTCTCTCTCTCTCTCTCTCTCTCTCGCTCTCTCTCTCTCTCTCTCTCTCTCGCTCTCTCTCTCTCTCTCTCTCTCTCTCTCTCTCTCTCTCTCTCTCTCTCTCTCTCTCTCTCTCTCTCTCTCTCTCTCTGTCTCTCTCTCTCTGTCTCTCTGTGTCTCTCTCCCTCTCTCTCTCCCTCTCTCTCGCTCTCTCTCTCTCTCTCTCTCTCGCTCTCTCTCTCTCTCTCTCTCTCTCTCGCTCTCTCTCTCTCTCTCTCTCTCTCTCTCTCTCTCTGTCTCTCTCTCTCTGTCTCTCTGTGTCTCTCTCCCTCTCTCTCTCCCTCTCTCTCGCTCTCTCTCTCTCTCTCTCTCTCTCGCTCTCTCTCTCTCTCTCTCTCTCTCTCGCTCTCTCTCTCTCTCTCTCTCTCTATCTCTCTGTGTGTGTGCGTGCGCAAGTACGGAACTCCCTGAGAGGCGCGTGGGTGTTTGAGCGAGTGGCGGCTTGTTTGAGTGAGTTTTCATTCCTTTTTTTCTTTATTATTTTGAAAAGTTAGTTTTTGTTTAGTTTGCTGTAGTTGAGGGTTGTGAAAATGCCGGCAGATTCTGATGGGTTTGCTACCTTAACAGCCCGGCACGGTTGTAAATGTTTGCCGGATGAAACAATCACTGTTGAAGACTGTTTGTCTGCTATTAGTAGCGAAATAGGTGCCCGGAATATTCTGTCGGCATCTAGAATGAACAAAGCTGTTGTTGTGTTTGTGAAGGAAGAATCTATGGTCCACCATTTAGTGGAAGTTGGTTTATCTGTTGGAGATGTTTTCTTGCCTGTTTTACCGCTGTCGAGTCCTTCAAAGAGGGTAACTCTTTCCAATGTGCCTCCGTTCATTTCTAACGATTCGCTTGAACGATTACTTAGCCGTTATGGTAAAATGATGATGCCGATTAAAATGATTCCTCTTGGTGTTAAAAACCCAGATTTAAAACACGTTATGTCTTTTAGACGTCAAACTGCTATGATTTTGAATGCAGATTTTCAGTGCTTGGACGTGTCAGCGAAATTGACTTTGGCAGGTAAAGATTATACGATTTTTATCAGCACGGAATCACTTAAATGCTTTTCCTGTGGGGCCTTTGGACATACAAAATTGAAATGTACTAATAAAAAGGTGACTGAACAAAATGAGACTGAGCCTAAAACACCTCTGGAGCAAGTGGCTCCTGCCATGGAAAGTGGTAATCCAGATGGCAAAGATACAACTGATCAGCGGGCTGAATCGGATTCACTGTCAAAATATGATAACAATCCGAAAGAGGCAGTGATCAGTCATGCTGAGAATGCGGGAGAGTGTTCGCTGAACGCTAATGAAGGCGCTGATGTTCGCTGTGCGGTGATCGGTGCTGAGACCGGCGCTGCGGGAAACAGCGGCTCCGAGCGCTTCAGAGAGCCAGATGAGCTCGTGAGAGGCGAAGAGTCTCGGGACTCACAATCATCTGTTGGCCTGTCACAGGTCGATGTCGATCAGCTATCTGAGAGAGGTGAGGCTCAGTCCATAATCACAAACTCTGACAGTGAGGAATCTGATATTGTGGATTATTTCACTGACGTCAGCTCACAAGGAAGCGCTGCGGAAAAAAAAACGCAGTTCACAAATAAAACCACCTTATTACACAGTACAACAAATTAATAATTTTCTCAATGACACTTTTAATCAGCGAAGGCCACAACTAGAGAAGCATTTCTCTGATTTACGACTGTTTGTTGATTCATGCACTGTGGCTATGAGAAAAGCTTCATTGGAGGAGCTTGATCAGCCTAAAAGATACAGATTAAAGAAACATGTCAGTGCCGTTAAAAAACGACTAAACATGTGTCATAAAAAACATTGATACGGTTATGTATACTAAGGTGATATATTATTTTTGCATTCTTTTACCTTTCGTTATGACAACCTTAAACATTGGAAGTTTTAATGTTAACGGTTGTCGTTGTACAAGGAAGAGAGCTGCTTTGTTTGATTATCTGCGGTTAAAACAGGCAGATGTTATTTTGTTGCAAGAAACCCATACAGATCATCAAAATCAAGCCCAGTGGTATAGTGATTGGAAAGGCAGTGTTGTATTGAGCCATGGTACAAACCTTAGTGCAGGTATTGCCATCCTTTTTTTCTCCATCTCTTAGTATACAGCCAGATGTCCTTGAAATAATACCTGGTAGGATTTTGAGAGTTGATGTTGTTTTTGGTGATACTCCTTTTTCTTTTATTAATGTGTATGCGCCGAATGTTGGTAAAGAACGCATCTCATTTTTCAAAACACTTTCTGATGCTTTAGTTAAGTGTCCTCGGGGAAATATTGTTATACTTGGTGGAGATTTTAATTGTACTGTTAATTCACATTTGGATAGGAATCACGATGAACCTCACCAAGCTTCTGCTGAGATTTTAAAGAAAGTAATTAATGAACATAATTTAGTTGATGTGTGGAGGGAGGCCTTTCCTATGGCCAGACAGTATACATGGTTAAAAGCTAATTCTAATATTATGTCAGGAGCTAGGCTTGACCGTTTTTATGTCGAAAAGGCCAATAGGGGTAGGTTTTTTAGTAGTTCGATTTCACCATCTTTTCTGTCAGATCATCACTATGTATCTATTTTAGTATCTGTTTCTCTTTCTAAATCTTACAAATCGCATTGGCGATTTAATAATAGATTATTGCAGGACAGCACTTTT
Organism: Carassius auratus; assembly: GCF_003368295.1. Lineage (NCBI taxonomy): Eukaryota > Metazoa > Chordata > Actinopteri > Cypriniformes > Cyprinidae > Carassius > Carassius auratus. The sequence continues at coordinate 29,368 of NW_020526393.1, read as the reverse complement.
CTTCTTTCTTTTAATCTTTTCTGGAAAGCTTGGAGAGAGGAGAGATGTTATTTTAAGTCACTGAGTCAATGGTGGGACGTTGGTAAGACACAAATCAAGTCTTTTTGCCAGCAGTATACTGCTCATAATGCTGGGATGCTCAAAGAGAGAATGAAGTCCCTTGAACAAGCTATCCTTGGGCACAGCAGCGACTGTACCCATAATAATTCAACTTTCATTGACTCTGTTGCGAATGATAAACTCCTTTTGAAGAATCTATTGGAAGAGCGAGGAAGATCAGCCCTTCTAAGAACCAGATTTGCACAGCTGAATGACATGGATGCTCCTACATCATTCTTCTTTGGGCTTGAAAAAAAAAAAGCCAAGGGAACAGAAGAGTTTTCATCAGTTAAAAATACCAGGTGGTGGAGTAATAACGGATCAACGGGAAATTCAGTCTTATGCTCTTTCTTTTTATGAGGATTTATACCGTTCGGAATCATGTGACGATGCAGTAGCTGATGAACTTTTACATGACCTATCCAAATTGACTGAAAAAGCAAGTAATGAGTTGGACAGGCCTTTGACTTTTGGAGAGATTTCACAAGCTGTTCAGGAAATGTGTTCAGGGAAGTCACCTGGATTGGACGGGCTCTCGGCAGAATTTTTTAAATCCTTCTGGAACTTACTAGGACAAGACTTGTATGAAGTTTTTCTTGAATGCATCAATCAAGGGACCCTTCCTTTGAGTTGTCGAAGGGCAATTCTTACATTAATTCCGAAGAAGGGGGATCTTGGGTGCCTAAGGAATTGGCGGCCGGTATCACTGATATGTGTTGATTTTAAGATTTTATCCAAAGCATTGACTAACAGGCTTAAGAAATATATGGCATCAGTCATTCATATGGACCAAACATTTTGTGTCCCCAAAAGGACAATTTTTGATAACCTGTTTTTGATGAGGGATATGATCACAGTGGCAAAAATGCACAATTTAGACATCGGGTTGCTTTCATTGGATCAAGAAAAAGCTTTTGACAGGGTCGATCACCAGTATTTATTTAAAACACTGAAAGCTTTTGGTTTTGGTCCTTATTTTGTGTCTCTTATCAAAATGCTATATAATGAAGTTTTTAGTATGTTGAAGATCAATGGGTCTTTAACCAGGCCTTTCTCTGTGTCCAGGGGAATAAGGCAAGGGTGTCCTCTCTCTGGACTTCTGTATGCTATTTCTATTGAGCCTTTATTAGTCTCACTTCGGAGGCAGCTAAGTGGTTTTAATATTCTTAGTGACCCCAGTGTAGGTTCAGTTAAACTTACAGCATATGCGGATGATATAACAGTAGTTATAAAAGGCTCAGAAGATGTTACAAGTTTGATATCTTCCTTAAATAAATATCAGCAAGCTTCATCTGCACGCATTAATTGGGAGAAATCTGCATCCTTGCTATTGGGCGACTGGCAGGCTACAGGACCCCCTAGGCTGCCGCAGCAATGCAGATGGGCCAGAGATGGTTTTAGAGTCCTTGGTTTATATTTCGGTACTAATAGCTATACAGATAAGAACTGGGAAGGATTAGCGGACAAGGTAATTCTCAGAATACAGAAGTGGCGATGGATTCTACCACATCTCTCTTTTAGGGGGAGATGTCTGGTAATTAACAATTTAGCAGCGTCGATGTTATGGCATAAATTTACTGTGTTAGATCCCCCTAAGGATTTACTTTCTGGAGTTCAAAAAGCATTCGTTAATTTTTTTTGGGATGGCTGCCATTGGCTTCCTCCAGGTATCCTTTATCTTCCTGTGGCAGAGGGAGGACAGGGATTAATACATTTGGAATCAAAAGTCCTGGCAATGAGGTTACAAACATTACAAAAACTTCTTTATAGTCAAGATCCTTTGTCTTGGGGTGGGTTTGGTTTATATATACTCAAGAATATTGGAGGATTTGGTCTTGATAAACAGTTGTTCTTAATGCAGAAGACATTGGTGGAGAACGTGCATTCTTTACCTTTCAGTTTTTATTTAGGAGTGATTAAATCTTGGAATTGCTTTAAAATATTGAGACACGAAGATGAGCATTATGGTGTTTCAGAACCTCTTTTTTTTAATCCCCTTTTGCAGTTATCGGCAAATGTGTCGTCATCTTTAGTCAATCAGTTTTTGAAGGCTGGGGTAACAAAAGTCATGGACTTGATTGATTTAAACAATGGCCAATGGAGAACTGTACATGCAATTGCGGATCAAGTTGGAATAAATTCAGTAAGAATTGTGGAGAGATTAATTGGGGATCTTAAGTCATCTTTCCCTCAGACTTTCGTTTCCTTTATTAATAATGGTTTTATGAATGGTTTTATTTCTCAGACCTTTCCTGAGTTCAGGGTAGTTCCCAAAGACTGGGAATCTGATTATAACAGTCAGACCAAATTGCTGAAAGGTTATAGTGCTATGGTTTTTCATTGTATTGGGAAGAAAATGTTATACCATGTTTGTGTTAAAACTGTACATTTTGACCAGTTGAAGCATAGATCAGATACAAAATGGAGGTCGTGCCTTTCTCTTTCAGATGAGATCTATCCATCATGGAGGTTGCTGTATAAGCCTCCTATCTCTAAGAGATGTGGAGATATTCAGTGGAGGATACTACATTGTATCATAGCCACAAACTCTTTTGTGTCTAAAATTAACGAGACTGTTTTGCCAGTATGTCCTTTTTGTAATGCTCTTGACAATGTGTTTCATATGTTTTGTGAGTGTGTTAGACTCAACTCACTGTTTTCAATATTGGGAAAAATGATTGTAAGATTGGGTTTTACATTTACCAACAGTTTATTTATTTTGGGTTGCAGATATAAAAGGTCTTGGCAACAGCAGTGCACGCTTGCTAATTTTTTAATAGGACAAGCTAAACTTGTTATTTAAAGTCTCATCGGTGTAAAAATACTGGAGAAAATGTGAATATAGTAACTCTGTTCAAGTCTTTAGTCGAGTCAAGAGTGGTGATTGAATATACTTACTATAAACATAATAATAATGTTGTTTATTTTGAATGGAAATGGGGTGTTGGTGGAGCTTTGGTGACTGTTTGTGATTCAGGCAGTTTGGTTTTTAATTGGTAATTGTTTAATTATTTTGATGTTTTTTTTTGGATTTGTGTTTAAACTTGTATTGATTTATATAATTAAAGTGTTTTAAAAGTCAAAAAGTCTCTCTCTCTCTCTCTCTCTCTCTCTCTCTCTCTCTCTCTCTCTCTCTCTCTCTCTCTCTCTCTCTCTCTCTCTCTCTCTGTCTCTGGTTGGATGTGAAGGCTTTGGCTCGCTGCAGGAATGTTTAAGGACTGTTCAGAAGTTCAGAAGCCAGAGCTGCCCACATCATTAACCCTCTCTTCACCACTGATGTAATGTTTTTAAAGGATCAGATTTTGATGCATCTGAGTTTAAGAATTTGTTATTTTATTTTAACCATACACATAAAACTTTATCGGCACTGTAATTCAGATTTGCATTACTTTTGCATGCTGTGCACCAGTTTTTGCAGCACTGTCCGGTTTGATTTAGTTAGGTCTGTCTTGTTTCGGTGTGGGTCTTTAAGTTCATTGTGCCAGGCCTGACAGGCTGCAGTGACTGACTGCACAAAGAGCACTTCACAGAGCCTGTGAAACCTGCAGCTGTTTGGGCAAAGAGTTTTTATCTGTGACTGTAACTGGCTTTCTTTCAGTCTCTTCCACATCAAGGCCTGAGTGAGCTTCAGTGCCACACTGCTCTCTGAAACCACACACACACACACACACACACACACACATACTCAGAATGAGTGCGAACAGCTCTGGCTTTAATAAAGACAGATATTTTAAGCAACGGAGGTTCGCTTTAATTTCATTTTGAACAGTCCCATAACCATACATTTTATGTCACAATGCACAAACTCTTAAAAATGCAAATGCCATTTAATGCAATTTTGGTCTGAAATGGCATGGAAGCAGATCCAGGTCATATTACACCTGACGATAATAATACAAAAGCAAATAAATTGCATTAAGAAGAGATTAAAGGGAGTGTGTTTTCATGAAGAATGTCACAATGCAAAAAACTTAAACGTGCAATAAATGAATATATAAAAATGCAATTTGATGAGCATGTTCTTTAAGTGGTTTGGTGAGATTCTCTGTCTCTCCATTGATATTTCTCTCTCTGGTGTGTTAATGGAGTCTGTTTGTGTGCCACAGTCTTTCCGGTTAGCGTTTGTTGGGCCGGTTTCCCTTCAGATAATGACATGTCTCCCAGAAGACCTTGGACTGTCTGGAACGCTGTTTAGCACATATGGCCTCAACGGGACGGTGCTGCATTCCTTACACACGTGCACACCAACACCAGCTCACAGCCGTTCACTCACGCATCCATTATTAAATCCACATTTAATAATATTATTGAGAATTCTATATTAATGCATCAACTGCCTACAGTTAATTAATTTATTTACCTACTGGAAGAAGCGAAGTCAAAGTAACTCAGGGTCTTACTCAGGGTTGGTAAAACCCATAACCCTATATATGAAACTAATTGCATTCATGTATTATTTTTTTTTATATGTTTTTTTTTATTAACCTTTTGAACTTTATCCAGTTTATTTAGATTGTATTGTAATTATTTTCATTTTATAACATTTCATTGCAATGCATTTTGTTGGAATGTTGCATTGCATTTCATTGCATTGTTGCATTGCATTTCATTGATGCATTGCATTGAATTGCGTTGCTATCATTAAATTTTATTGCGTTGCATTGCATTTCATTGCACTGCACCGCGTTGCATTTCTTTGCATTGCACTGCGTTGCATTTTATTTCGTTGTGTTGCATTTCATTTCAATGTGTTGCGTTGCATTTTGTTGCGTTGCATTTCATTGCGTTTCGTTGCATTTCATTTCGTTGTGTTGCATTGCATTTCATTTCATTGCATTGCATTTCATTGCGCTGCATTGCATTTCATTGCACTGCTTTGCTTTGCATTTCATTTCATTGTGTTGCGTTGCATTTCTTTGCGTTGCATTGCATTGCATTGATTGCATTGCATTTCATTGTTTTGTGTTGAGTTGCATTTTATTGTGTTGCATTTCATTGTTTTGTTGCATTGCATTTCATTAGCCCCTTTCACACAGTAATGCCAGTAAATTGTAAAAATTACCGGAACAACTTTACTGGTAAATAAAAAAATTCACTGTACACACATTGTCTTTTTTCCAGAAAAGCACCATTCACACGTCCATTCCAAAATACTGGTAAATTATGTGATATCATTAACATCTAAACAGCTGCGCTGTAAACATGGAGGAAAATAAGCGGTCAGAATTTTTGTTGAGGTTTCTTTATTTTTTTTGCATTCATGCAACTGCTTTTGTCACAGAGACATTGTAACAGGTGACTACAAACCAAAACACTAAACTATAGGAGAATTTTTTGTTGTTGCTAGCATCCAGAGGCAGAGGCGCTACCTGCACCTAAAAAAAGTTGGTGCCTCAGTTTCGGCGACGCTAGTTTGGGGAACCTCTGAATTCAAGTTACTGCTTAAAGGGAGAGGATTTGTGGAGTAGCTGGACTCCCAAAGAGATTGACAAAAGTCATAATAGGCACAAGAAATTCATCCACTGCCACTTTGCTTGTGATAGTTGTTTATGTTTTAGATATTTAAGATGCAATGTTTTCAGTTTACTGATGACCTGACTTTTTGTCCTGTGAATGCCTTGCTCTCGGAGACGGTTATTTTATCATACGTTACTGCATCACTAACAGTTCCTCAAATTTCTTCAGTCGCCCAGATAAGCACAAGCGGTGTTTTTTGAAAAGATCCTGTTCTCACATGATCTCTTTACGGCAATTTACAGGCAATCCGGAAAAGTCTGCATGTGTGAAAGGGGCTATTGTGTTGTTGCATTGCATTTCATTGTGTTTTGTTGCATTGCATTGCGTTTCATTGTATTGCGTTGTTGCGTTGCATTGCAACAGATTCATGACCCAATGTTGAAACTCATCGAGTGCTGTTTGTGCTACAGACATGAAAGGTTCCTCAAAAGGAGTCCACTTAAAACACCCTAGCAACCACTCGTACAGTCTTTTTATTGTTTCTGTTTTTATTTATTTTCTTAAAGCAATAAGCTAAAATGGGCCTTGCGTTACAGTGGCCTGTGCAGGTGCGAGAAACCCCTCGGCTTCGCTTTTGGCTTTTTAAACTGGTTTTTATGTTGCCTTTTTTTATTGGAATCATCTTGTTGCCTGAAGCCCTAATAAAAGCTGATTTCCTGTCCCGATCCGCAGTCGTGTCAGAGGCGGGAGTGGCTCAGCGGATCGAGATAATGATGAAAAATGTCATCTTTTGATCTGAACATTCCACGCTTTTATTATATTAATACAGGGGCTCAATTAGTGTTGAGTAGCGCTGGATTTCGCATTCCTTCCATTCGAATCACGTTCGCAGGCCGACGTGTGTTTGGACATGTTCGGAATGCTGCTTCAAAGAGCATCTATCTCCGTGTGTGTGTGTGTGTGTGTGTGTGTGTGTGTTTATAACACTGTGAGTTATTGTCTTTATAGCCATCTATCTATCTTCTCTGTAGAGATGGTGAAGAATGGATGTTAGAATAAAGTTCTGATTTACTGAACAGGTTGTTTTCATGTTTGTAGTCATTCAGCAGACACTTAATATCCAGAGCAACTTACAAAATGCCTACCTCAAGTAACATGCTCAAAATCTCAATATTTTAGTTTTAGTATTCTTTAATTTAATTTTCTATTATTATAATAATTATTTTTATTTCATTTTATATTATTTCTTTATTGTTATTTTATTTTCATATTTGTATATATTTTTTAAAATATTTAATTAAATTTAATTGTTTTTTAATTTAATTTTATATTGTTTTTTTTTTTTTTAAAACAAATGTCCGTTTTGAATTTTGAAAATATTTTATTTCATTTAATTGTTTTTTTATTTAATTTTATATTGTTTTTTTATTTTTATTTTTTTAAACAACTGTCCATTTAAAATTTTTTAAATATTTCATTTAATTGTTTTTTAATTTAATTTTATATTGTTATTTTATTTCTATTTATTAAAAAAAGTCCATTTTGAATTTTGAAAATATTTTATTTCATTTAATTGTTTTTTAATTTAATTTTATATTGTTATTTTAATTTTTAAAAAAATTTTTAAACAAATGTCCGTTTTGCATTTTGAAAATATTTAATTTAATTTAATTTTTATTTTATTTAATTTTATATTGTTGTTTTTATTTATTTAAAAAAAAACAAATTTCTGTTTTGAATTTTGAAAATATTTAATTTAATTTAATTGTTTTTTAATTTAATTTTATATTGTTATTTTTACCTCACATCTGGGGTGACAACTTTTCTTTTTGGGGGGGGGGGGCTGAAACCAATTCTGTGTATAAAATAGTTGCATTGTTTTGCACAATATTTACTCAAAATTCATAAAAAAGTGTCTTTATTGTCCATTGGCAAAGCAGTCATTACATGTTTGGCATTGACACAAAGGATGCACAAACACTTTTGTATCTAGCAAAGCAGACACAGTTGTGCAGATGATCTGAAGAGGACTGGACTGAATGAATATTGACGGTTACATCAGTCCATCAAACACTCTTCATGGCAGTGCATGTAAGCCTGAGATGGTTGCAGATTTATTTATTACTTTGCAGAAGCGAATGAATGGCAGATTGTGTATGATGTGAGTCTCCACGCTGGCTTTCTTCCCCTGTGTTTGCAGACTGTTAACTATTACCAAGCCATGTGTATTTTGGCCGAATCCCAAACTGTTCCACACACACAAGCGAATATCAAAAGGCTTTCATTACGGCCTGGAGGAGCTCCAAAACATGCTGCTATTATTCTGCATTTCCATCCTCCTTATTCACCCAGTTTCATATTGATGCTTATTTACATCTAATATTGTCAGATTAGATGTATATTAGATGCTCTCTCTGGTTATTAATGGAGAGCCGATCAAAGAGCCAGACGCTGCCAGCACAAGTTTGTGTCTGTCTGTTTACTTGCCCTAATATATCTGACATTAACTTCGTTCCCTGAGCACTGAGCTTACAGTACACTTGCTTAGTGGTGGGGTTTTTTTCCATTTCTTTTTTTTTCTTTTACATTTCATGTAATTTGTATGTAATTTTAGTGATTTTTCTTTAAAGAATTGGATTCTATTTTATTCATATTTTTTTCTATTCTTTAGATTTTTTATTTTATAAAAAAAAATAAAAAATAAAAATAAACAAAAAATACAATAAAATATTAAAATATTAAATATCAAAAGTAAACCAAATGACAAAAATATATAAATATAAACAAAATATAAATTTATAAAATCTTATATATTAAATATAAATAACTATAAACTACTTTTTTTTTCAATTTTCAATTTTTATATTATTTTATATTAAAATGCAGTGTTATACTTGATTTTAGTAAAAAAAATTTTTTATCATATTTCATTTTTTGTTTAATTTGAGCTTTTTTATTCTTTTAGATTAAATAAAATTTTTATTTCATTAGTTTTTATTTTATTTTGTATCTCCAGAACTCATGCGTTTGTGTTCTTGGTCAGAGATCAGTCACCGAGGCGTTCTGGAGTTATGTTAGGAAAGCGCTCTCGGGAACAGTAGACACACATTTGTCTGTAGTGTTGGTGAGCTTGTAGTTGTGTCTTTGAACACTGATTTAACGCATCAATCAGTCCGTCACAAAGAACCTCCGGGGAAAACCCTTCCTGGAATCGCCCTCGATCTGCTCTCCGCTGCCTTCTGCCTCCTGATTGGCTGCTTCCAGCCATCCAGTCACCTTCGGAGCTTCTAATTGGCCGATGCTGGGGCTTTATCTCTTTGATCGGTCTCAATTTCCTGTTGCTATTGCAAACGGGGGAAAGGGATGATGAGCCTATCGCTGTAATCTGTGACCTGGAGAAATCATTTGCTGTGAATGTGAAATGAGCTCAAGCAGACGCATGTGTCGCCGCAGGCTAGAGGAACAGTTTTACAGTTAGATGTTTGAGCTGCTGTAAGTGATGCAGAAACACAAACTGATCAAATGCACACCTTGAATGGACTACTGAGTGAAGTTATAAGAAACTACTATGAATATTTATTTATTTAATATTTTTATTCATTCATTTAAATTTTATTATTTGTACATGTGCATTTATTTTTGTTCAGTGAAACAACATCTATTTGTAAATATTCATGTAAAAATATTTTAATAATATTACATTTAAATATTTTTTTTTATTTTATTATTTATTTAAATATAAGCACATTTTATATGTAAATATAAATAAATATGTAAATGTAAAAAAATAAATATTAGAATAATATAAATACATTTAAATAAACTATTTATTTAAATCTAATTAAATATTCACATTTGTTCTGTTAAATATAAACAAATATGCATATATATATATATATATGTATATGCATGCATTTAAACAAATATAAGTAAATATATTCATATTTGTTTTATTGATATAGAAGTATAATATTTTTTTTGTCTTAATAGTTTATTTAAATTAAATTAATGCATTTAGCAGACGCTTTTATCCAAAGTGACTTGCATTGCATTCAAGCTAACAATTTTCTCCTGACACGTGTTCCCTGGGATTCGAACCCCCAACCTAGCGCTTGCTAACGATTGAAATGTTTAATCATTTATTTAAATAGAAATTAAGAATATGCATGTTATCATATTAATAAATATATGCATTTATTAAATATAAATATAGTTCGATATAACTTAGATGAAGGTGTTTTTGCACTCATAGGTGTAACACTGTAGCATCTCATTGACCTTGGCATTCACTGCTGTGTTTGAATGTGGATCTGCTCTATAATGTGTCTGAAGTGCCAGCTGCGACGGCTCTTTGTTACACGCTGGTAAACGGATACCGTGTCGCAGAACGCTTTGAGGAGACATTGTTTAACCATCTGCCTTTTGTCCTGCGCAGAGCTGCTGCTTTCATACGGGATGATTGCAGTGCCAGCAAACATGCTATTTTTAATCCGTTCCTGTAAACTAATCTTGTTTTCCAGGATTTCATGTTGACTTTTATTACGCTACTTCACTTTACTTTGAAATATGTCTAGTTTTAAGGATGCATAGAATTATTCATTGTAGAACGAGACAAATGTTATTTTATTATAATCTAATAAACCTTTGTGTAGTGTATTAAAGATTAGAATATTTTTTTTTTTAGGTCTGCACAATATTTGACAATAATAACAATAATAATAATAATAATATAAAAAAAAAAAAAAAGAAAAGTTTGAAAACTGACCTTGTGTATTTTTGAGCGCGACCCATATTTTTAAGACTAATCATTTGGAGGGAAAATTGTTAAAAAAAAAATGTTTATGAATTTTCATAGGACACATTTCTATTGTTCATGAGTATAAAATATTTTAGTGATTTATTGTCAAATAAAAAAAATCAAATAATTCAATTTCATTGTAGAATAACAAATTGAGTACTCAATTTTTAAATTAAGTATTTATTTTCAAATGTTTCTTCTTTTTAAAACATATAGCTATTATTCTGGAGGTTTCTGGCAAATTGCGTTTTTTTTCTTCATTAAGATTGCGTTATTGCGGTATTTTTCAGCCCTTATAATTAAGTATTATAGTTTTTCTGGTAGCACTTTATTTTACAGTCCTGCTATTCAAGTTCATACCATGTACTTATTATATTAATTACAACAACTATGTAATAACTAGGTAGTAACCCTGACCCTAGCCGACCAGTTAGTGAATGCTGACCAGGACCGGGGTCAGAGGTCACTCTCAGAACCGAACAATCATTGACGGGCCCGAGCACGCTGCATAGAGTTTGCAAAGTGGGAAAATCAAAGGCGATTGTAATATAGGCCTCTTTGGGAGAAAATTACGAGCTGGTAAAATAAATAGACGGAGAGCGAGGCTGGCACACCCTTCGACGGGTGTTGAGTTTCAGGAGCTGTCTTTGAAAGACGGCACAGGTAACTAGAAACGCACGGAAAGATTTCTGGATGCGGTTGGCGGTTAACGCCTCGCTATTGTGTTTGTGTGCATGCATGTGCGTTTGTGTGCCACATGCATTAAGCATTTGACTTGTTTGTCCAGCCAGAGATGCATTAATATCAGTATGAATATCACAGGGGCTTTGTGTCCAAATGCATTACATGGTTTTCCTCGTCACACTGGCTTCTTTTCCATGCTGCCATTCCGGCTATTTACACCAGTGCTACTCAGCCAGTGGTTCACAATCCAAAGTTGAAATGCAATCTATATTTTATACGTCAAATGCAAACCAATTAAAGTCGACAATATTTTTGCATGTTGCAAATCTTTTTATATTTGTGCAATAAACGTTTTTGGAGGCATGTTGGCGTCCAATGCGAAATCTCGAGTCGAGAAGCGCTGATTTACACGTTTTTTAGTGATGTTTTTGAGCTTGTCTGACGCTCACTTCTCTGTTGATTTGTGTTGGGTTTGATGTGCTGCCAGCGTGTTTATCATGTACACCGTGCTTTGAGCGTTTGACCTGTATTCTGATCAAGGCAATGTTCCACTCTGGCCTTATTTTCATATCCTTCCCCCACACGCTTTTATCTGCATTGTGGCCACGCACCGGTATCATATAGGAAAACTTTGAACTGTATTGTTCATTGTTGAGTTGGGATCTGAAGTGCTAATCTAATGTAAATAGAAATGGAGCAAGCCCTTCATTTACAGTGGCTATTCTAAGCCTGTGCTCCCTCCTTCACCGATGGAAATGTGTGAACTTTGACCTTGAACAAGATATTCAACCATAGCAGTGCTAACCTCTTTACAGATGGTCTTTTCCACATAGACTCATGTTTGACATTTATACACGATCAAAATCGTTCTTCTGTGAAAATATCGAAACCTTGTTAAACGATACATTTACTTGATACAAAATGGTACAAGATTTATTTTTGAATTATTTACTATATGCTTAGCTTTAGCGAACTGTGTTTTCTTCTGGATTTAATCATGCAGTGAATGTAAATGAGTGAAAGATGCTTAATACAGACTAGTATTACAAATTTAGCTTCTGGTGGTAAATTGACTTGATCTTTTTATTTACCGTGTTTTAAGGCAATACGCTACACAGTCAGAAACCTTTTTTTTTCGTGCATTGGTCAGGTTTGAGATATTGGTCTATTTTGCTGCTTCTTTCAGACTTGTGGAAGAAAAACATCCAAAATGCACATTTATACACATACTAGTTTGTTTTATCTATTTGTGTCTGTAGATTTCAATTGCAATGCATATTTTTTCTCAAAGGCCGTTTTCTCAAAATGAGTTTGTTTCTCCACTTCAGCAGCACTCACATACACCAAAACTTAGTTTTGTTCCTCTCTATGTTCTGAAGGTTTTTACTGAGGGGTTTGTTGATGTCGTTCGCTTTATACATGTATATGAAAAATAACGTTTTTCTGCCTGTCGATAGTATTTTCGGATTTATGGAGTGATGTAATAAGATATCCAGAATCGAAATGAAACAAGAGTTTTAAACCCGGCTTCATCCAGTTTTCTAGAACGTTTATGCAAATGAGCGCATATTTAATGAGATAATGCCACATTTGTGTATTTCCGTATTGACTAAGCTATTTTAATTAAATACAATAAATATGGTGGAATCTATTAGATGATAAGATATTAATAAGTTTAGCTTGTTATTGAGCAACAACAAAAAGTATTTTTTGCAATTCTGTGAATTTGCCAGACTGAATGCAAATGCAAATCAAAACGAAATGTCGTGCATCATGCATCAGTTGAAATATCCCGATAACTATCCTACTTCAGTTTCCTCTTGTGGTCTTCGTTCCATGCAGCGCAGACGCGTGTAGCAGAGGAATAATGTGCATGGAAGATCAAAGGCTGAGAGCAGAATAAACACACACACACACACAGCTACATTATAAACAGACAGTGTGTGTCACGCTGGATCTGGTATTTGATATGTCTGCGTATAGCGAGCAGGAATGCAGACAGGTCTTTCCCGTAGCAGTCAGTGAAACATGAAAGATCTCATAACACTTAACGGCCGTTTTTACTGATTATTTTAGCCCCGTTATCTGGAATCGGCATGACAGGACAGCGTAAACAAACAAGTATGTCTGAACCTGTGCGAGGCTGAAACGAACATGTCGTCTCTATTACAGTACATCAGACTTTTTAAAGGATGTTTGCAGGGTTAATAATAAAGGTCTTACAGATACAGAAAGGATTCACCCACTCGTGCAACACACTAAATGTGTGACTAAATGATATTTGAGTTGCTGAAAAGAGGAACTTTCTGCAAAGCAGTTTGGGAAAACACTGGACACCGTTTACATGTAATTGAGGGGAGAGTCTCTGACCGTGTGTGTGTGTGTGTGTGTGTGTGTGTGTGTGTGTGTGTGTGTGTGTGTACGCGTGAAGTGGCCCAGTTCTGTCCTAGTTGGCTCCCTTGCTGTCTGCTGTCTACATAGGAAGCAATCTAACAGAAACTAACCTCATAAGTGACCGAGCACGTTTTCCTCTCCTGTCCAGGCGTCTCAAGGGTTGCCAAATCAGACCAGTGACTTTATTTACTAGTGGAGGGGCATTGATTTACCCTAGCGAGTGTGCACTACAGGAAGGCTGCCAGAAAATAGTTTTAAAGTTGACATCTCATGTGCTCAATTAATCATTGTATGCATTGTATTTACACAAGATGCTTGTATGTAATAGTTCCTTAAAAGCTTGCCACATTTCTGTGGTTTTCATACCACGGCAGAAACCAAATGAGCCTTTGAATGCTCTCCTTTATTTTACAAAAGCTATTTTAAAATCGTACTATTTATAAATATTGAGAAATTGAGAAATACTTGAATAACATGGAAACACTGGCATGTTGTCTTTGAAACAACATCACCCTAAAATACAGCTATTTTTAATAGTTTTTAAGTAAATGTTTCTTAAATTTAATATTTTTTGAACGACACGTTTGCATGTTCATGGTACTCTTCCAAAAAGTTTGTGAAATAGGTATTACATTTAATATATTTTTTTAGTTTTTATTTGTATTTTTGCTTGCTTTATTTATTTTTATGTTTTATTTTTATTTCATATATTTTTTTTTTATTTTGACACCACATACTTATAAATTATTATTTCAATGGGAAACTCCAATAAAACATTATAATAACAATTTTTTTTTTTTTTTTTTTTTTTTTACTACTATGTTACTGGAGCAGAGAGTGATTTTGATATTTTTTGACCTTACTTGTTTCTCATATCGTCTCATAAATTATTTCCAGTTTTTATGAATTTCTTCTTCCACATTAAGTACAGCGTGTCATTTTAGCGACGCGTTGGTCGTGTATTCGTGTCTGTGTTTGCGTTCTTGTGTAAAGTGTGTTTCTGGACGCTCACAAGAGGAGATGGCAGAGGAATTTGGGAAGTTGGAATGGACTGTGTATGTGTGTGTGTGTGTGTGTATGTGTGTGTGTGTGTGTGTATGTGTGTGTGTATGTGTGTGTGTGTGTGTGTGTTGGACGTTGGGAACAGCTGGTCTTCCACTGACGAGTTTTGAATGCTAGCAGTTAATATTTCACTCTAGAAGTGTGTGTGTGTGTGTGTGTGATGTATGTGAACAAACACATACACACATTCTGCTTCTTCACAACAGAGACCAACTGCTTATAAAGCAAAACCGAGGCCAAGAGGAGCCCAGAAACCCCTGTAAACAGCCGAACTCCCTGACACTTCCAGAACATCATCTCTTCTTCCGTATACGTGTGATAGACACCTGTCTGGAGCTTTGATCGCTCCATGTGCTCCTCTCCGTCCTACGAACGATTCTCAGCCCGTTCGCAGCTGTCCAGAGAACTATCTGGAGAATTTGGCAGCCGGCCGCGCTTGAGCGAGAGCGAGATAAACGAGCGAACGATGAGGGCTCGCTGTGTTTGCTTTGGAGCTGATGCGCTGATGCTCTGATAAGTGTTTCTGTAACACTGTCGCTCTGTTTGAAGGCCTCTGGTCATTAACACACGCACCCCAGCAGATATTACTGACTCGTTCACTAAAGCGACCGGGCCGATGACAGACTCATTAGTGTAATGATGGGTTCAGAAGATGTGTGTCTGCTCCAGATCATCGTGCCTCCTGCTGGACGCAAACACACACGTACAGACCCCAGACGACAATGGAGGTTTGTTTAGGATGAATTCTGCATCAGATAGCCCTCAAACGGGACATTTTATCCAGAACTATCTCCCATTCTGGCCCCTGAGGGTCTAGTGTGTTCAGAACCTGTAAGGGCAGCTGATAGACAAGTTAAAGCGTATATCTTATTGACTTCTGCATGTGTTTTTATGTAATATTAAGGTTTTATTTATTTTTATTGTGCATTTTTTTTTATAATTCATATATATATTTTTTTTTTTAATTCTGCATTGAGATTTTGAGATATTATTATTATTATTATTATTATTATTATTATTATTTTATTATTAGTAGTAGTAGTTTTCAATGTAAGAGGAAAGGTGTATATCTTTTCACTTTTTGTATTTAGTTATATTTTTAAATGTTGAAACAAAATTATAACAATAGTTGTTATTTTTATTAGAGATTTAAAATCTATTTGTTTCGATGTTTTTTACATTTTAGAATTTATATATATATTTGTAAATGCATCATTAAGATTGAGATTTGAGATGATGATTATTATTATTTTTATCATTATTATTTGACCTTTTTTTACATGCGTATATCTTGGAAAACTTTTATTTTAATTTTATTTTTACTATTTTTAATCATCATTTTATCTCTTTTTAAGTGCAAATATTCCATATAGTCTCTGTTAATATGAGCTCATGAAATAATTTACTTACAGTAATTGAAAGTAAATGTATTGGAAACCTTTCACTTCAAATGTCTGTATTAATTATATCATATCAAACACTGCTTGTAATTTAATGTCAATCAGCTCATATCCTCCAGCGTGATTGGTTTTACTGATTAATCATTCAATTGACAGTCGTCCCTTATAATTAGGCCTAGTTGTGATCTAATTTTTGGGCTAATTGAGTCGTTCCTTGGCTGCATTCACCACATCCCCAGGTTTTTTCTCCATTTCTGATCAAGTTTTGATTCCTTTGGCTTGCTTGACTGATTGCACAGACATTATTAGAAGAGAACTGAACTGAATGATCACTGAATCATCAATGAACTGACTTCAGTTGAAAAATGACTCTCTTTGTCGTCTTGCATTACTGTTAGACTCTGTAAAGCTGCTTTGACACAACCAGTGCTTTACTAATAAAGGTGACTTGACAACTTAAACACCCTCTCGACTGCTGTACTAAACCACTCGTAAACCTGAACTACTCATTAAACAAATCTACACATTAACCCTGACTCATGAACATGTCTGAAAGTGAAGCATTGATAACGATCGGCAATCTTTCTTCATGTTAGAATGATTTCTGGAGGAGCATTGAAGACTGGAGTAGTGATGCTGGAAATACAGCTTTGATCACGCCAATAAATTACATTTGAACAGATATTCACATAGAAAATTGGTTATTTTAATTTGCAATAATATTTAGGAATTTTTACTGTATTTTTGATCAAATAAATGCTGCTTTGATGAGCAGAAGAGACTTCTGAAAACATCTTTGACTTGTAATATACATACAGTACAGACCAAAAGTTTGGAAACATTACTATTTTTGATGTTTTTGAAAGAAGTTTCTTCTGCTCATCAAGCCTGCATTTATTTGATCAAAAATACAGAAAAAAACAGTAATATTGTGAAATATTATTACAACTTAAAATAATAGTTTTCTATTTGAATATACTTTAAAAAAATAATTTATTCCTGTGATGCAAAGCTGAATTTTCAGCATCATTCCTCCAGCTTCAGTGTCACATGTAACATCAGTCGATCACATGATCATTTAGAAATCATTCTAATATTCTGATTTATTATGAGTGTTGGAAACAGTTCTGCTGTCTGATACATTTGATCAATAAAAGGTTCAAAAGATCTGCATTTATTCAAAAAAAAAAAATCTAATAATATATTTTCTTTACTATCACTTTTTATCAATTTAACACATCCTTGCTGAATAAAAGTATTGATTTTATTTCAAAAAAAGAAAGAAAAAAAATGACTGACCCCAAATTACTGACCAGTAGTGTATATTGTTATTACGAAATATTTATATTTTAAAAACAGTTTTTTTTATTATTCATCAGAGTATTCTAAAAAAGTATCACATGTTCTGAAAAAATATTAAGCAGCAGAACTGTTTCCAACTTTGATAATGAATCATCATATCAGAATGATTTCTAAAGGATCATGTGATAATGATCCTAAAAATTCAGCTTTGCATCACAGAAATAAATGATCATTTAAAGTATAATACATTTAAAAACAATTATTTTAAATTGTAATAATATTTCACAATATTACTGTTTTTTTCTGTATTTTTGATCAAATAAATGCAGGCTTGATGAGCAGAACAAACTTCTTTCAAAAACATTAAAATAGTAATGTTTCCAAACTTTTGGTCTGTACTGTATATCAAGCATTCATTGCTGATTATCATCACTCTCACACACACACACACACACACACACACACACACACTAACCCAGACTACAGTACAGTGATGCTTGACCTGTTGTATCCAGCGTGTTCAGGGAAGCTGAAATGCTCTAGATTACACATTCAGGCCGGCGCTCAGAGAGGAAGTGAAGCCTGCTAGCGTTAGCATCAAACACGCTCAGGTGATCGCTCACAGGTGCACGTTCAGCTCTTTCATCTCCACCTCTCGTCTGGCCTCTCTTTTCTCAGACCCTCATATCTCGCGCTCATCTGTTGCTCTTGGTTTTTTTTGCAGTTAAAACCTTTTGTGATTTATCAGCCGTCATCTCTTATCGCCGTCTCGTATGTGCGAGGTCTTTCTCTTTTATTCTTCTTTGCTGATGGCAGACTTTTATTTCCCATTCAGCCTTCACAATGAAGTCCACAACAAGGTTTCAGGGAAAAACACAGTCCGGGGTTATTATCGTTAACTAAAATGAAACCTGGAAAAAAAAAATGTACTTGAAGAAAAATAATAATGGCTGAAATAAAATGTATAAAAATGCATTTTTATATATTTTATTACATTTTCAGCAAGTTGCTAAGGCGAAATTTGTTCACATTTTTTGTATCAAAATAACTGAAACTAAATACTAAAACTTAATGAAAACAACAGTAATCTAGACAAATATTTTATGTATTTATTATTTTATTTTTTCAGTTGCCAAGGAAAGATTTATCTGTTGACAATTTTGTCTATATATATATATATATATATATATATATATATATATATATATATATATATATATATATATATATATATATATATATATATATATATATAATATCATGAAAACGCACAACAAATAAAAAAAAAGGTATTTATTTTTTCAGATATTTTGCCTCTGCAACTTTCTTTTTCTGTTAAGTTGAAGCAGCAAAATAACTAAAACTTAAAAATAAAAAAAAATAAAATATATATATATATATATATATATATATATATATATATATATATATATATATATATATATATTACTAAAGTAAAAAAAGTCCTATGAAAAAAGTAAATATAAAAATGACATCTTATTCAAATAATAAAACTTAATCAGTGACACTAAAGTAATAAATGTACTATTTCAGAGCAATGTCACAACTTGCTTTATTAACGTTAAATATAATTGTAGTGTCTGTAGTTTTCTAATATTAGTCTTTCATCGTAATATGCATCAGCTTTTAGGCTGATGTGAAACTGAGTCATTCACTAAAAATGGATTATCTGATCTTTATGTATATGATTATGACAAAAATCATAATTGTCGAATATTCCCTTGAAATTATTGCGATTTATTAATTACTATTATCAAAATTTACATTTAATGTTCGACCGTTATTTGATGCAACTGCATGATGTATTTTTATATGAAAATTAACCAGCTGAAAACCTTTAGTGCTTTTCTCTAATTTTAAGACTCAAATGTCAACTTTTAACGATTACATAATTGTGGCATCCATAATTGTAATCGCGATTTAGAAATTAATTGCGCAGCCCTTATTTTTTTTTTATGCTGATTTAAAACTATTTAAATAATTTTAACACCAATGTTTCAGGTTTCTTGTTCAAATATGATTGCATCACTGATTTGAAACTTTTCATTTCAATCGAGGAGCTCAAAATAAGTTTTACACTTCCCATCATGCTTTGCACAGGACTTGATATGGGGAGAGAAAATGTTATTTCATGCATCTTTAGACGTCTCCAAATAACTCAATGATTGAATCATGTACACTACTGTTCATATAAGTCTAGATTTCCTAGTTCCTGTGGCTCAGTGGTAGAGCATTGAATTAGCAGCGCCAAAGGTTGTGGGTTCAATTCCCAGTAAACACACATACTGATAAAAAAAAATTAATACAAAAAAAAGTAACTTTAGATAAAAGCGTCTGCTAAATGCATAATGTAAATGTAGATTTAAGCTGTATTAAATTGATCAAAAGTGACCGTAAATACATTTTTAAAACTTAAAAAAGAAATAAATGCTGTTCTGTCTAACTTTCTATTAGTTTCCTACAAAACATATGAAGCAGCACTGATAATAATCTGAACCTAATGATGCTGTAAATCAAGCTTTGAGCACACAAATAAATTATGTTACTATATATCTGAATAAAAAAAAAACAGATATTTGAAATTGTTAAAATATCTCACAATATTACTGATTTTACTGTATTTTTCATCAAATAAATGCAGCCTTGGTGAGCAGAAGAGACATTTGGACTGTAGTGTAAATGTGAGCTATAACAGAATAAGGATGAGGTAAATCATTGAAAGCCTTTCTGATGCATCTTCGTCCCTGGATTTGGAGATTTGCTGCTAATAACAGACGCAGGACTTGTTTGCATGATTCACATGATAAACGAAGCAGTATAAACAGACGTGGTGTCGTAACGTGAACCTTCCGATTATAAACAATGATTTACAAGCATCCACACAGATCGGAGCACAGGAAGTCAGTGTTACGTTGTTTATCGTTCATAAGCTCGGTCCTGACCGCTTTCCTTTGATCCCACTGCTGTCCAGTGCAGGGAATCATGGGAAATGAGATAGGAGAGGTCATGTGATTTCTCCGTTCTAGATGTCCTAGTCAAATATACTGTTACTTTTATTAGATTTTATTTTGTGTGATGTTATCAAAGGGCTGTTTTAATTAAAGAGGCGTTGGATCGGTGCGAGTTGCTCGTTGAAGTTTTGCGTGTAAGTAAGAGATGTTTGCGAAGTGCTGTTGACTTTTACGATTAAATGTTGTGCGAGGACATTTATGGACCTTTCTGAACAGATAACACTCAGAGTTTAGCATTAAAACCCTCGTCTGTACACACACAGCTGTCACCGGTCTGTTTCTCAGGAACGGAGAGGTTTAGAGTCAAAAGTCCAAATACACACATGCTTGTTTTCTCTGGAAGAGCTTTTGCATGTTGCTTGCAAACAACTAGTTCAGATCTGGGGTTTAAACTGTACACTAAAAAACAAGATCAATAAGTCATGGCAATGTATGTTGTTTTTCGTTACTTTAACCTATTTCAACTTTATGTTTTAAGTTAGTTTAAAGGTACAATTTGTAAGATATTTGCAGTAAAATATCCAAATATCTAGACCCGTGCGAAGATGCGTCTGATCCATCGTGTCTCTACATTGACTTTGTATGTAATCTACAAAATTTATTTCCAGTATCTATCGATCTGGGGTTTAAAAAAAAACATCGTTTTCGTTACTTTAACTCATTTCAACATCATGTTTTAAGTTAGTATAAAGGTACAATTTGTAAGATATTTGCAGTAAAATATCCAAAAACCACTAGGCTAGTGTTATATTTTTTTTTCTCCAGCTGATTACTAACAATATCTCTAATGTTTTCAAGTATTTGTAAATCATGAGAAAATTCCCATTCTAAACAGTACAGTCGCCTGTCAATGACGTCATTAACCCTTTGTTACCGCCTTTACTACAGTGTCGTGGACAACTGCGGAAGTAGCTTCGCGACAAACTTCAACTAGAAAGAGATGACTATTTCACTTGTGTTTTACTCGACAGGTGAGTTGTTTTGATTTGTATGTTTACAGAAAACTATGCTATTATAACGATCAACAAGATTAGTATTATGTAGCATACACGCCAAACGCGGGGCATCGCGTCTCTAGTCGTCTGATCCATCGTCTGATCGCGTCTTTGCATTGACTTTGTATGTAATCTACTCGCGCAAATCATTGAACTTGCGTTAAATCCACGATATATCTTTCTGTCTGATTGATGTCCGTCAGCGGTTGGATAAAAGACAACAAATCCCATCATTCCATGCTCCTTAGCGTCATCAAACCACGCGATTGTTATTGTTTTGATTGTGCGCCCTCTAGTGGCAGGTCCTACAACCTGTACCTTTATGTTAATTACTTTAGCCTATTTTAAATTAATTTCTATGTTTGTTTATTATAAATTTCTTGTGCATCCAATTTAGGCCCCGTCCACACGGAGACGCGTTTCTGTGAATACGCACAAATTTTTTATCGGATAGGCGTTTCGTCCACACGGATCCGGCGTTTTCGTCAGGTGAAACCGATATTTTTTTAAACCGGGTCCCAGAGTGGATAAATTTGAAAACACCGTCTTTGCGTTTTCGTCTGGACGGCTAATCCGTATATTTTCTGAAACGATGACATCATCAGCCCACGTCTCCCCCCTAGTCAGACACCTCTACATCACGTAACAGCAACAAAAACATGAACAAACACTGAATGATTGTCTTTTTATTAACTAACATTAACACTGATTAATAAATGTATTGTTCCATGTTCGTTTGTGTACCACGCGCGAGGTTTATGAGCACAGTCCAAGTCTTCTTCTCTGTTTTTAGTGTATCTCTGTGGCAGAATTACAGCGCCACATACTGGTCTGGCATGTATACTACATCATTTTGCGGTTTCGTGTGGACGCGGATATTTCTTGAGACGAGGAAAAAAAGATGGGATTGGGGTAAGCTCCGTCTCCGTGTGGACGGGGCCTTAATTAAACTTACAAAGTTAAGCTTTGATTAAATTGATAACCTGAAATAAATTAATATTTAACGGAAATGAAATAAATTAAAAATAAATAGTAAAATAATTAGTAATAATAAACTAAAACTTGAAAAAAAATGTTTTGATAAAATTGTAGGTGTGAAGCTGCCAGGTGATGATGAAAACAAAACAAGCACAAAAAGTGTCAAGGGTGTGATCAGATTTTTTGTTTGTGACAGACAGTTTGTGTCTGCATGAAATTGCATGTTTGCACAATGCATGTTTTATTTATATCTGTCGTGTTATTTTGTTTATTGTTACTTATTTTTATTGTTGTTTTGATATGTTGAAGTTGTATATATTTAAATTCTATAAATAACCATTTTTTTTAAATGTGTATATTTAATTAAGTTTTTTTTTTAGAGTATAATTAAAATTGGCAGAAACAATCCAATTTTCTAAGTGTAGTTAGTGAAATTAGTATGAATATATTCATTTGAATGTGTATATATTCAAAATATTACTATTTTCAAAATGTACGTTTCAACTAATGTGGAATTGGCATACAAATGGCAAATATATAGAACCATTTATTAAAGTGTGTGTGTGCGTGTGTGTGTGTGTGTGTGTGTGTGTGTTTGAGAGAGAGAGAGAGAGAGAGAGAGAGAGAGAGATATGGATGATGCTGATCAAGTTTCATATGTGGCATCCTCACAGTGGCAGCTGGGATGGTCTGCTTTGATGTGTGTGTGTGCGTGTGTGTGTGCGTGTGTGTGCGTGTGTGTGTGTGTGTGTGTGTGTGTGTGTGTGTGTGTGTGTGTGTGAGAGAGAGAGATGTGGAAAGCACCCTGCTCTACTTCCTCTTCCTCCTGTGATGTTGGGGCTTCACTTTTACATTCCTCAAGACACTCCATGTTTTTTTTTCCATAGAGTTCCAGCAGAACTATGTCAGCAATTACTCTCTCTCTCTCTCTCTCTGTGTGTGTGTGTGTGTGTGTGTGTGTGTGTGTAGTAATATCCGGAGAGAGGGTCTGCTGTGATTAGTGTTGTAAAACGACACAGGAGGCAAGGTTTAACTGCTCATTTCATGTGTGCAGCAGGTGCTTTTAACTGTTTTACACATCTATATAAAGACTTCCCATAGACTTGTGTTGTTAACTGTAATTACTCCACTCTAAACTTCAACTTAACAAAGAATTATTTGGTTTGTTGCAGAAAATGTTGTTCAGAATTTTGGGTTTGGTAAGTGTCCTCTTCTCACTAAGGCTGCATTTACTTGATCAAAAATACAGTAAAAACAGTTTCAAATAGCTGCTTTCTATGGGAACATCTGCTGTATTTCAGCATCGTTACTCCATTCTTCAGTGTCACATGATCTTTAACATCCTAAACATTTCTCATTATTATCAATGTTGAAAACGGTAGTAGTGCCGAATATTTTTGTGGAAACTGATGCATTATTTATTATATTCTTTGATGAATCGAAGGTTCAAAAGAACAGCTTTTATTTGTAATAGAGATCATTAGTAACATTATAAATGTCTATACTGTTGCTTTTAAACAATTGAATGCATACTTGACAAATAAAAGCTTTGACTTCTTTAAAAGCGGCAATCTTGCTGACCCTAAACTTTTGAACAGTAGCATTTAAATGCATCATGTTTTTTATGTACTTTATGAACTGCTTTCCCCTTTCAACTTGAAGGCACATTTTCCCTGATTCTGTGCCGGAGGTTAGAAACAGACAGGCTGAGTGAGTCGGTTGTGTGTTTGATTCCCCAGAGGCGTTGCATGCTGGGACAGTCTCCTCTGATCTCTGATGGTCTTCTCCTCTCCGTCCCCTGTGGTCATGAATCTGTTTTAAGACATGCTCTGGTTTGTCAAATCAAAAACATTTCACCTGCTTTGCAAAGATGACTAAATGTATTTTAACAGTGATTTGGAGTAGAAACAACATTTTAATGTCTTTGTGCAATTTAAATGTTTATGTACAGTACAACTCAAGTTTGTATCTAAATATAAATGGCAGGTAAATTTGGATTCTTTTGCTGGATTCCAGCTTTAGCTGAGAGACGGTTTACTTCAAGAAATATATGTGTATGTGCTGTGACTGATACATCTCTGAACGAATCAATATTGAATTGAATCAAGAGTTTGTGAAGCTTGTGAACGTGGTGTCAGTATTCAGGTGTAGCAGTGTAAGAACTCCTGGTCATGTGAAGAGATCGCTGCAGTCGTGATACTGAAGTGTAGCAGATGGTTGGGAGGCTGTGGATGTGCAGATGAGAAGGTGGTTTAGCAGGTTGTTATTGTGTTCTGTGCTCTTTCGTTCTTGCTTGTTTTCATTCTTTAAAACGAAAACTTTTTCTTTCAAACTTTCTCTCACTCTTTTTTTCCAAACTTTTTTTTTTTACATTTTTTTCTTTCAAACTTTTCCAAACTCTCTTCAGACTGTTTTCTCTTTCAAACCTTCTTACCTTTCAACTTTCTCTTTCAAATGTTCTTTTTTTAACCTTCTTTCTTTGAAACTTTTAAACTTTTTCTTTGACACATTTTTTCTAACTTTCTTTCAAACATTTGATTTCTATCTAAATTTCTTTCAAACTTTTTCTTTCAAACTTTTTGTTTTTCAAATGTTCTTTCTTTTAAACTTTTTCTTTTTCAAATGTTCTTTCTTTCTTTTAAACTTTTTCTTTTTTAAATGTTCTTTCTTTTAAACTTTTTCTTTTTTAAATGTTCTTTCTTTCTTTTAAACTTTTTCTTTTTCAAATGTTCTTTCTTTTAAAATTTTTCTTTCAAATGTTCTTTCTTTCTTTCTTTCTTTCAAAATTTTCTTCAAACTTTTTCTTTTAAACTTTTTCAAACTTTTTCAAAATTTTCTTTCTTTCAAACTTTTTCTTTCAAACTTTTTCTTTTTCAAATGTTCTTTCTTTCTTTCTTTTAAAAGTTTTCTTTTTCAAATGTTCTTTCTTTCTTTTAAAATTTTTCTTTCAAATGTTCTTTCTTTCTTTCTTTCAAAATTTTCTTCAAACTTTTTCTTTTAAACTTTTTCAAACTTTTTCAAATTTTCTTTCTTTCTTTCTTTCTTTCTTTCAAACCTTTTTCTTTCAGACTTTCCAAAACATAATTCCAAACATCCTTTGTTCCATCAATCCAAACTTCCTTCCTTCCTTCTAAACCTCCCTCATTTTTTCCTTTCAAACTTTGAAATGTTTGGGTCAGTAAGGTTATGTATATACATATATATATGTGTGTGTGTGTGTGTGTGTGTGTGTGTGTGTGTTGCCAGGGTGTTGTAACAGGTTGCCACCCTGAAGTCTCAGTGATATTCTGAGCTGTAGATGAAGACATGTTTTGATTGCGTTCGTGTGTGTAAATGAGCTCGTGTGTATTTATAAGCCTCTTGTTTCATTGGTAACCGTCAGGTCTTATCAACTTCCTTCAGCGATCCATCACATGATCCATGTTCTCCACAGTTTGTTCCTCCATCAGACCCAGACGCTGAATCACTGCGAGGCTGAAGAGGTGTGGAGTAAACCCACAAGCCGTCATGAGCGGATTCAGATCTCAAACGATTGAACGAATCTCACCTGAGGGTCTCCTCTGAGACGAAGCCCGACTGACTCACCGGATGATGATGATGATGATGATGCAGACCTGAGTCCTGACTAACATGCTGATAAATTAATTTGATTAATCCGTGCACACTCATCCGTGCTTCTGATTCACCACTGATTGCTAATTTAACTGCAATCAAGTTTCTTTTGGTTTGCTTTTTATTTAAAAAGCTTGGTGTGCTGAGATAAAAATCAGTATTATTGTAAAATATCATTACAATTTAAATAGCTGATTTATCTGTTCAAGTGTAATGTATTTCTGTGATGCTCCGCTGTATTTTCAGCATCGTTCCTCCAGTCTTCAGTGTCACATGATCTTCAGAAATCAGAATAATATGATGATTTACTGCTCAAGAAACATGAAGATTATTATCTATGATTAAAACAGTCGTGCTGCACAATATTTTTGTGGAAATGATACTTTTTTATTTTTTGGAATTCTTCAGAAAGTTCAAAAGAGCAGCATTTATTTGAAATCGAAATCTTTGTAACACTGTAACACGATCTTACATCGTCTCAGTTTAATGCAATCCTGTGCTGTGAGGGTGCTCCGATCAGGATTTTGGGATCTTTTTTATAGTGAAGCTCCAATTAGGATTTTTACAGGCATCCATTCAGGGCCTGAGTTTCAATGCGATCAGAGCAGCACATCTCGATCGTCTGCATAAACTGCAGTGTGTTGGGTTATGGACAGTAATGCCGCAGGGAGCGCTTCTGTATGTTTTCATAACCTTCTAAATAACATGAGTTTCTGGCACTTCTGCTGCTGAACTCTGTCCAGTTGCCAAAACACACACACACACACACACACACACACAGACAGACAGACATGCAGATGCACACAACATTTCTCATCGCCTGCAGTCAATCTGGAAGAAATCGTGTTCTGCCGCTCGAATGCATGCACAATCAGCACACAATTGACATGTTTCTGGTCTTCTTGTGATCGATGCATCAGTGCTACGATGAAAAATGAGCTTTTGCTTACTGCTATCTTTGTGTTTACTGTGGCATTTTGCTGGTGTGAACCGAATCAGTCACTGCAGCTCCTTAAATCTTAAAATATCCTACATTAAGTTATCAAATCTTCAATGGCATCTTTTAAGAAGGTCTTAAATTTGGGGATGGAAAAACAGGAATCACAACATGGGCAAATGTGATTATTAAACGTCAAAATAAATGTGTGATGCATGTTTAATGTGACAGTGTGGTACTTTTGCATGATTTAAAGAGCGGTTCATAATCGATTTAAACCACTCGTATATTTACAGCAAGGGATTGGCTTACCGTTGATGAATTATTAGGTTTACTTTTCATTAAAGATGGTTGCAAGCGTGTATATTTCATCTCCCTCATCTGTTGAGCAGCTAGAAGAAGTAAACCTAGATATTTCAAAATAAGAGTCCTCTTCCATATAAATAAAAGTCATGAATGACATGCTTCATAATAGTAATAATAATAATATGTATTTTAGTGAAACATATTTGCTAGTAATGACCAGGTTTATTATAGCTAACTTGAGGGGGAAAAATGTTAACTGAAATTAATTAAAAATGGAAAAATAAAATAATTATTTCATTTCTAATTTCATTTAGTTTAGCTTAAAGTACCAAAATGAATGAGACTAAATAAAACAAAAGTGATAATAAAAATGAATAAAAACTATATAGACATACAAAATTTTTTTGTTTTACTGAAACTCTGAAATTGAAATGAAAACCGAAAATAACAGTATATGAATGATACTAAAATACCTCTGGAATGACTCAATCTTACCTTTCTTTAAGTACATTATTATAGCGTCCGCAAAATCCTTTATTGATCGACCTCTAATCCGTATGATATACATAAACCCAATTCAGCGTATATTAAATTAAATGCAATAAGTATTTTGATGTGCACCAGCCTATTTAAATAAGAGAATGAAGAGACTTTTATTATTTAGCAATTGTATGGGTTTGACCTAAACTTTTAATCAATTTTTAGTTTGAATTAACTCTTCAGAAACCCTGGTAAGTCCTTGTGTTTAATTGAGTTTTTTGGCGCTCTTAATGATGTCCTGTTTGTGCCTGTATCTGAGATATCGAGTCGATCTTTGTAACGGAAGGAATAGGTCAAGGGTCAAATCCCACGAGTGCCTTGTGATCTTAACCTCAGCGTGAGGCACTTAACCCTTAGTTAACCTCGTCTAATAAATCTCCTCTGATCAAGTCAAGCATGTCTCTGTCAGCAGCTCTTCTGCACCATGCGCTTGTTTCATCCACCGATGCTATACTTTAGTTTATTCCTCACCTGCATTGAAGTGCTGTGATCTCAAGCTCGGTCTTTTGTTTTGATAAGATGCTTTGATGTTAATTGATTTAATCTGTAACTAATGCTTTGTCTGCATAACTTGACACATTTAGATGAGAATGTTTGTGGTTAATAAATTACTTTACAATATTTATTATTCGTTCTTAAAATGTATTTTCCTTTTTCATTTGAAATGTAATTTTTTTTAGTATTTTTAGTAGATAAAAAAATAAAAAATAAAATAAATATATATATATACACATATTTTGGTTTATTGTAATTTTAAAGCTATAGTAATTTTTGTAGTTTTTTGTGTCTGTATAGTTTATTGATTTAAGTTTTCATTAATAAATAAGTTCATTAATTAAATAACTTTCATTAATTTAAATAATTAAATACAATTTTAGTACATTTAAATAACTACAGTACATATGCTTATTTACATAGTAACATTTATCTATTTTAATTGTAAAATTATTTTTTATTAATTTTATTGTTTGCTTTTGTCATTGTTTTGTTTGTTTTTATATATATATTTATCAGTAGTAATTTTTTATAGTTTTAGTTATTTTTGTATATCATTAATTTTTGTAAGCTGAATTAACATGAAAAAAGTTTAATTACTAGCTGAATGTTCTTTTCATTTTTAGTCAATGTTTATTTCAAGTTTCAATGTTTTTTTTAGTTAACTATAATAACCCTAATACTCAATTTTACGCAACTGTAAAACATTTTTAAATGAAATGCAAGCTCACAATTGCGAATAATAGCTTAATAAAACATTTTAAAAACTTCATACAAGATATTACATTGGCATTTAATTTTCATAAAATGTATGTGCACAATTTAATTTTAATTTCTCTTATTGAATCATTCTTACTGTGTGCTTGTGAAATATTAGTGCATGAGAGATTTACCGTCTGTCAGTTTCCATCTGAGGCATTAATGGCTTTCTTAGATGAACATGTGTGAGTTCATGAGCCAGATTTCCTAAGGAGCCCTGACCAGGCTTGTATGGAAGAGTTGTGAGTCATAAGCTTCACTTGAATCTCTGTGTTAAAAGACGGGCTGCAGTGTGCTGTGTTTGTGTGGTTTATCGTCTGTAGTTGTACTGTACATGTGTTTGTGTGTTGTGGTGAAGCAGCGCAGGTGAAGTCTCTGCTTTTTATTCAGACTCTGTTTGATGTGATTTATATTTAGCCGTCTGTTTGCTTTTGCAGGACTGTGGGAAACTTTTAATCACCGTCAAGATGTCAGTGTGCTTTACTGAAATCTGCAAAGTGCAAAGTGCAAAAAAAAAA
>NW_020526392.1:0-22816 GCF_003368295.1 Carassius auratus | reverse complement strand
TCACATAGAAATCTTATAGGGCCTTATCCTTTTCTGACAGTTTTAGGGATTTTTAAAATCCTAAAAAACCCTTATTTGTGCTGCAAATCATATTTCAAACTCAAAAGTAAATATTCAGTTTCATCTTTATAAGCCTTGTCCCAATATTAATAGTCAGTAGTAAGCAGTTTATAAATACAGCTATAAAAAAGCTTGTTCTTGGTTTATAAGCACATTTATTAAAAAGGAGAGTAAAGGGTCAGTTTTTCTATGAAAAAATAAATAAATAAATAAACAAACAACTAACACAGATTGATACAGAACTCAGAAATTTTATTGTGGATTTATGATCAAATCAGCCTGTAAATGAATTCATACTCCTCCAAGAAGACACAAGTAGTTCACACCAAACTTTTTTAACATGAAGCTAATATACTGAAGATGTTAAATTTCGAATGGGTTTAGGATACCTTAAATGGTGTGGCCATAGCGATTTATTAAAGTAAAATAAAAAAAATACAATAGTTATTTTACTATATCTTTAAAATTTTTCATTCTAACTCTTCATAATTTTTTATATAAGTAGAAGTCATCATTTGAAGGAAGCACAGTAAGTTTCATAGCTTTATCATTTTCAAGAGCCAGCATAAAATTAAAACTATCATAACTTATAAATCAAGCTTGCAATTCTTAGTACCAATAGTGGCCACCAGATGGAGCTATAGGATTACTTTTAAATAATTATTGTAAAACAAGTATGATTTAAATAATTTATAGAAATCTTAAAAAAAAAAAATTATATGAATTGTATGTATTTTACTGATAAAATGACCCTCACTTAATTAGAATAACAAGCTGAAGTATTGTGAACTGTATATTAAGAATAATTCTTTATAGGCTTTATGGACAGATACGTTTTTAGTCTCTTGAAGATTCAGCACCACATCCTCTTTTACCACTGTTTAAAGAATTTATCTTACAGAACAGGTGTGAATGAATTTTGGATAGCTTGAATGGTTTTGTCGTGGTGATTTTTTGAAATAACAGTAAAAAAGTAACCAGTAAATGTCTTTTATTTTTTTAAAGTGCAGCTTCTAAACACTTCAAAAAAATGTACACATAGAATACAAGTCATTCTGAGGAAATATGCATAGTTTCATGATTATACAACATTATATGGATGATAGAAAATTAAAAAACTATCATACATCTGATGTCACTCTGTCCCTCTGTCACTGTGGTTAATGTGTGTGTGTGTGTGTGTGTGTGTGTGTTTGTGTGTGTGTTAAGTGAATTAGGTGTGAAACTATCAGGGAGCATTTAGTCTCCAGCGCCAACATTTTACAGAACTGCCACTTTCCTGGAGTCTCCAGAATTACTCGGTGTCAGG
Source organism: Carassius auratus (assembly GCF_003368295.1). Taxonomy (NCBI): domain Eukaryota; kingdom Metazoa; phylum Chordata; class Actinopteri; order Cypriniformes; family Cyprinidae; genus Carassius; species Carassius auratus. The sequence goes on along the minus strand of NW_020526392.1, from coordinate 21,447 downwards.
TTCTGAGAGATCTAAGATTCCAAAAAATGATTTAATTAGAATACCATGAAGTATTGTGAAATACTATATATTAAGACTTTATATATAGGCTTAATGAACAGATTAGAGTGACTCGTGAAGGACCAGCACCACCTCCTCTTGTTCGATGGTTTGAGGAATATATCTTCCAGAATCCGGGATTAAGATTTAGGAGCTCATTTTTATTCCACCTCCTTTCCTGAAAGTCTGTCTTGCAGAATTGACTAAAAATTAATCTTCACATTAATTCCTAATTATTTTACAATTCTTTGGTCAGTTCTTCTTGACCTGTTTTTCTCCTCCAGCTTTCCTGGACTATTGTATAGCACTCATAAATGATTAAATAAAAAATAATGGTAGTTATTAAGATTGATATGGTTTGGAATTGGTAAAATGTGCTTGGAAAAAAATCACAATAAAACAATGTTTTAATGTTTAAGTTTGGAATATTAACTGACATGAATGAATGCTATATAAATATTGTTCATGTTAACACAATGTTTATAAATGGAATCTTATTGTAAAGTGTTACTAAAGTTATATATATATATATATATATATTGTTCTGTGAATGTGTTTTTAAAGTCTAGATGATTCGGATTAGCCCTTTAACTGCCATATCCTTTAAAACCTCACTGCCAGAGGGATATTGTGAATGCATGTGCCCGCTGGGCACAGTTTACCTGATGCCACCGGGGTGGCGATGGCATTGGTGGCTTGAGCCCGCCATCGCTGCTTGCAGCTATATTTCTTATTATTTTTATTTTTTTTTTAACCTTCCGGGGGTTTTTGGGGGCCTTAACATACTCAAAAACTCTTGAAAATTGGCATACACATTGGAACCTGCGGCCATCAGGTCGCCGCAGAGACTGGAACCCGGGCGTGGCATAGGAGCTCTACAGCGCCCCCTGGAACACCGTCAGAAAATCCTGAACCATAGCTCACACATACTTACATGTATTTATATGAAACTCAGTACACTTATAGATCTCACTGAGCCGAACAACTTTCACACTCTATGTCATAGGCTCCGCCCAACAGGAAGTCAGCTATTCAGGGCTGTTTAAAAAAAGCATGCTCTGGAATTTGAAATACTCCTCTGAGGTTTTCCACCCGTTCGCCACAAAACTTGGTGAACATGATCTCAAGACATTGAGGATGAAAAATTGCGAGGGGATTTTTGATATCTCGAACGGTTCGCCCGTGGTGAGGCGTTGAAATTAGGGCACAAAATTTGAAACAGGAAGTGCCTAATAACATCTGCGTACATTTCCTGAGTTTCATCAAACTTCATCGGTTTGTTTATTGTAATATGTTACTCGCATATATGTAACTATAAGGTGTCAAAGTTACAGCGCCACCAACTGGCAGCAGGAAGTGTGTCATTTTTCAAAATTCTTTTAATTCAGCGTCTTATTTTTACTTGATTTGCTTCAAACTTCATCAGAATAATGACAAAATACAGCTGATGTAAATCTGTTGTGGGTATACTGATATCTAATATAGTGTTGCCATGGCAACGTGTCAAACTTGAATATTCTGTTATGGTGATTTTGAGGCAGACAACAAGCTCAGATTTACATTAAACTCAGAACACATATCCGTATTAATGATATCTAGACAATGGCATAAGCTTTTAAAAGGACGTGATAGAGGCACTCTATAGCGCCACCTTTTGTCAAAAGTGGGGGGGTTAGTTTTAGCTACAGACACCAAACTTGGTACATAAATTGTTCTTATCAAGACGGACAATTTTCTAATTCACAGTCATAAGCTACGACCAACAGGAAGTCAGCTATTTTGATTTGAATATGTATTTTTGGCAAATTCGGCTGTGAATTAATGCATACTCCTCACAGGGGAAGTGCACTATACACACCAAACTTTGTCTACATGTTGAAAAAATATTGAGGAACTTAAATTGCGAATGGATTTTGGATAGCTTGAACGGTTTTGCCGTGGTGATTTTTTTAAATAACAGTAAGAAGGGAAACATCAATTGTCTGGTATTTTTAAATTGCAGCTTCCAAACATTTCAAAACCATTTTTCATTTAGAGAACATGCGATTCTGAGGAAATATGCATAGTTTCACAACTTTACAACACTGTAAGATTAAAATAAAATTATAAAACTGTCAGACATCTGATCTCACTCTCTGGCATTGTCTCTGTGTGAGGGAAGGGGGGGGGGGTGCTTGAGGACCTGCCTGACAGAGAGAGAGAGAGATAGGGAGAGAGAGAGAGAGTTGACATCTCTTTAATCACCAGAAAAAAAACTGTAATTGTGTGTTGTTGATTTTTTTCATCATTACAGCTTAAGAAATCTCTCTATCATTTTCTATCATTTTTAGGGACGAAAAAAACCTAGTACAATTTGTAATCTTGCTGATTTAACAGTAAAACAGTTCAGCTCACAGATAAAGACTAAGCTGTAATGCAGGCAAACATATTTTACAAATGCTTATAGATCAATAAAATTGTTAAAAATGCTTTTTCACAAAGTACATAATAATAAGGCACGTTGATATTCTGATGACATTTTTTTCCAAGTACATTTTACCAATTTCAAATCACATCAATCTTAATAAATACTATAGATCTGGTATTTCATGATTTATGAGTGATATATATAATTGTCCTCGATGGCTGGAAGTGAAATACTCATATTCAGGAGTGCTGAATTTTTAGGCATGTCTTCTTGTCATGCATTGGTCATTGAGCTCATTGTAGCGATGCTTCAGGTGTTGAAATAGATTTGTTATAGATTATACAGGTTCACTGTTTGAAGAGTGTATACAGTATGTTTATGTGGTGCAGACGCAGTAGCGAGAGCATGTTATTGTTACGCAAAAACACATTAAAATAATGTGCGAGCATGAATCTCTCCGCTTGCATGCACATTTCCTTTACTTTGACAAAAAACGCGTCCTCTGATACATGCTGCTTTTGCTCGGAGAGCGTGCGCGCACTTAAAACTCGTTTCCTCTGCTCAAACTGTGTCCTGTGCACTCACAACTCTCTCTATGCTCATGCGCTAGATATTCATTCTTTTCACACCTTTCTACTTCTAACCTTTTCTGTTCACATCTTTTACCATGTGCAGTGTGAATGCTCTGATCCATTAACATGGGCTCTGAAAAAAATATGCATTACAGATAGAGCTTGTGAACCTGGCCTTGCATAGGTATATGCACAGTCTGTCCTGTTCTCCTGCTCCATTTAGGAACGCTTCATTCGGACTGGTTCAGATAGCAACACCAAACTTGCAGTGTGTAATACCTATCATGGCCACCACCAGATGGCGCTATAGGATTACTTTTAAATAATTGTTTTAGAAACGTCTATAAAGCATTTAAATCATTTATAAAAATCTTTCAAAGTAAAACAATATGTATTTTAAAAAACTAATGAATTTTACTGGTAATATAGTTTTATATAATAATTTCAGAAATGTTTATAGATCAATAAAAGTATTTTAAAAAATGGTTATAGATCATGAAAAGTGCGAATAAGCTCTCTTTGGTTTACATTAGTTAATGCATTAACTAACATGAACTAACAATGAACAATCTATTTTTCAGATAATTTATTAATCTTTTTTATGTTAGTTATTCCTATCATTAAAAATATTATTTTTTATGTTTTTTCACAGTACATAAACTAATTTTAAAATAAAAATGTAATAAAAAAAATATTATTAATAATGTATTAAAATATTTTAACTAAGCTTTAATTAACATTTATATAAACACTTATATTGAAAGAGACTGAAATTGAAGTAATTTTTACTTTTAAAAACTACTTGTAAGACACAGTTAACAAATGCAGTGAGCAGATGAAAGGACAGAACAACAAAGATATATAGTGCCCCCTATTGGCAACAGGAAGTGTCATATTTTACACTGCGACAAACTACTCCTAGAAATTTTTTGACATTTAATGTCTTTTTCGTGGTCAGTCTATCTTGAGTTTTTGTTAAGGGTCGTGTCCATGGCGCCATGACAAAATTGATGTCTCGCCATAGGAAGAGAAGTTGTTGTAACTCAGGCATAAAATATTCGATCTTCCCCAAACTTCAAATGTTTGATAAGAGTCTTGGCCTGAACACATCTGAAGGAAAATATTCCATTATAATGATAGCGCCACCTGCTGGCAAAAAGAAGATTGGCACATATAAATGACTTTGACATATTCCACTTATATTTACGACTTTAAATGCATATTGCTCGCCGTTCGCTTTTTTTACTAAAGCTGCTTGCTGGCGGTGAGCCCGGGTGCGAGGGCCCGATCATCGCTGCTTGCAGCTTTAATTAGGGCCCGAGCCAATGGGCGCAGGGCCCTATTGTTCCCCTAAGGATTCTTCTTCTTATTATTTTTATTTTTTATGAACCTTCCGGGGGTTTTTGGGGGCCTTAACATACTCAAAAACTCTTGAAAATTGGCACACACATTGGAACCTGCGGCCATCAGGACGCCGCAGAGGCTGGGACCCGGGCGTGGCACAGGGGCTCTACAGCGCCCCCTGGAACACAGTCAGAAATCTTGAACCATAGCTCACACATACTTGCATGTATTTATATGAATCTCGATACACTTATAGATCTCATTGAGCCGAACAACTTTCACACTTTATGTCATAGGCTCCGCCCAACAGGAAGTCAGCTATTCAGGGCTGTTTAAAAAAAGCATGCTCTGGAATTTGAAATACTCCTCTGAGGTTTTCAACCCGTTCGCCACGAAACTCTGTGAACATGATCTCAAGACATTGGGGATGAAAAATTGCGAGGGGATTTTTGATATCTTGAACGGTTTGCCCGTGGCGTGGCGTTGAAATTAGGGCAAAAAATTAGAAACAGGAAATGCCTAATAACATCCACATACAGTACCTGAGTTAGATCAAACTTCATCGGTTTGTTCGAAGTATGATACCGATCGTATATATGTGACTATTAAGAGTCAACGTTATAGCGCCACCAACTGGCAGCAGGAATTGAGTCATTTTCAAAATGCTTTGAATTCAGCATCTTATTTTTACTCAATTTGCTTCAAACTTCATCAGAATAATGACAAAACATGGCCGATGTGAACCTGTTGTGGGAATATTGATATCTTATATATTGTTGCCATGGCAACGTGTCAAACGTGAATATTCTGTTATGGTGATTTTGAGGCAGATAACAACCTCAGATTTCTCAACTCACTCTGTCCCTCTGTTTGAGGAATGTATGTGTGCTGACTGAGTGTGTGTGTGTGTGTGTGTGTGTGTGAGTGTGAGTGGGGGATGGGCATGAGCTGAGTGGCAGACAGACAGGGAGAGAGAGAGGGACTTAAACATCTCTTTAATCACCAGAAAAAAAGTATTATTTTAAATTGTTATTTTTTTTTTGTTGTTGTTGCTAATTGTGCTGTTTTCATTACAGGCTAAGAAATATCTTAGGCCTTATCCTTTTCTGACAGTTTCAGTGATTAAAAAAAAATTATGCTGCAAATAATAATTTCCAACTCATTTGATACTGACCTCTGACACCCTGTGATTGACATTAATCTGAATTTATATAATCTCATGGATGTAACAGTAAAACTGTTCAGCTCACAGATGACGACCAAGCTGTGATGCAAGCAAACTATTTCACAAATGCTTATAGGCCAGTAAATTTATGACAAAACACTTTTAATTACTTAAGGATTTGGTAACAATATAAAATAATGCCTCATTTTTTAACATTAGTAAATGCATTGGTAGATACTAGAGGGCTGCATTGGGATTGAGTCCCGCCGGGTCCCGCGGGACCCAACGCAAATCTCGCGGGAGCGGGCGGTTTGAATTTTGCTGTGGGCGGGAATGGGCGGCTAAAAAAAACACAGCGGGATAGGGAGGTTGCCTAGCGACATGATTGAGAAGATGTCAATAGATGATGTAGAAAAGAACCTAATGTTATTTATTAGTGTTGTTTTTTGAGCACAGCCACTCGTTACCATTTGTTAATTAGGTCAAGAGGCGTGATGATGCCAGTGTTATTGAGCAGGCTGCCTAAGTTTGAATGTTTTTATTCTTATTTGTATTTTTCAAACAGAATACCTGTGACATTTGGCTAATAATTGTAAAACTGTTTTTCATGTAGCCTAGTTTATCATATTATTTATATTTTTTCTTTGCAAAGTAGTCTATTTTTATGTGCAAAGTTTTTGATAAAAGCAAAATTATATTTGAATGTATTGTGTTTTTTTTTTTTTTTTTTTTTTTTTTTTTTTTTTTTTACATGCAGGCCAGGGAAACGAAACAAACAACCCCATGAATCTCTTTAATAATATCAATACAAATACCTGTTTGTTTGTTTTTTTTCCTGAGGGACCGGAGAAGACACAAAATCAATGCATCTCTATTATTGTGCAGGAATAAATTGTCAGAGTTTTGCGGGTGCGGACGGGCTGGCGAATTTCGATGATTCGCCATGAAAAATGAAGTTGACATCAGACATACAATGTCCAATCTGCCCCAAACTTCACATGGTTGATAAGACTCTGAAACTTAATAGATTGACATGCCCATATTCAGTTATATTCATAGCGCCACCTATTGGCAACAGGAAGTGTCATATTTTACGCTGCGAAGAACTACTCCTAGAAATTTTATGACATCAATGTCTTTTTTGTGGTCAGTCTAATCTAAAGGCCTGTACGATGTTAAATTGTGAAGATCTTGAGTTTTCGTTAAAGGGCATGTCCATGGCGCCATGTCAAAGTTCGATGTCTCGCCATGGGAGTAGAAGTTGTTGTAACTCAGGCATAAAATATCAGATCTTGCCCAAACTTCACATGTTTGATAAGAGTACTGACCTGCCCACATCTGGAGGCCAATATTCCATTGGGTGTGGCAAAATGGCTCGATAGCGCCACCTATACACTTTCAATGGAGTGCACCTCGAGCTACGTGTCATGTACATGTACGAAAATCGGTACACATATGTAACTCACCAATAGCTACAAAAAAGTCTCTTGGTATGAAATCCGAATCGCAATAGGAAGTCGGTTATTTTGAATTTTCCCTGCAAAATTGGTGTTGTTTTTGCCATTTTCAGGGGTTGTACTTTAACGAACTCCTCCTAGAGATTTATTCAGATCAACACCAAACTTGGTCAGTGTAATCTTAAGCCCTTTGCGATGTTAAATTGTGAAGATCTTGAGGTTTCGTTAAAGGGCGTGTCCATGGCGGCCTGACAAATTTCGATGTTTCGCCATGAAAAAGGAAGTTGCTGTAACTCAGACATACAATGTCCAATCTGCTTCAACTTCACATGTTTAATAAGACTCTTGGCCTGAACAGATCTACATGCCAATATTCAGTTATAGTCATAGCGCCACCTATTGGCAACAGGAAGTGACATATTTTACACTGTGACAAACTACTCCTAGAAATTTTATGACATCAATGTCTTTTTTGTGGTCAGTCTAATCTAAAGACCTGTGTGATGTTTAGTTGTGAAGATCTTGAGTTTTTGTTAAAAGGCGTGTCCATGGCGCCATGATGAAGTTCTATGTCTCGCCATGGGAATAAAAGATGTTATAACTCAGGCATAAAATGTCCGATCTTGCCCAAACTTCACATGTGTGATAAGGGTCCTGGCTTGAACACATCTGAAGGCCAATATTCCATTATAACGAATACGCCACCTGCTGGCAACAGGAAGATTAGCACATATATGGAATAAACATTGATATATTCTACTTATATTTATGAGTTTAAACGCATATTTCTCACCGTTCACCTATTAACTAAAGCCACTCGCTGCCGGTGAGCCCGGGTGCGAGGGCCCGTTCATCGCTGCTTGCAGCTTTAATTAGGGCTCAAGCCCGAAGGGGCGAAGAGCCCTATTGTTCTTCTAAGGATTATTCTTGTTATTATTATTTTTATTTTTTATTAAACCTTCCGGGGTGTTTTGGGGGCCTTAACATGCTCAAAAACTCTTGAAAATTGGCACACACATTGGAATCTGCGGCCATCAGGACGCCGCAGAGGCTGGGACCCGGGCGTGGCACAGGGGCTCTACAGCGCCCCCTGGAAGACAGTCAGAATTCTTGAACCATAGCTCACACACACTTGCATGTATTTATATCAAACTCGGTACACTTATAGATCTCATTGAGCCGAACAACTTTCACACTTTATGTCATAGGCTCCGCCCAACAGGAAGTCAGCTATTCAGGGCTGTTTAAAAAAAGCATGCTCTGGAATTTGAAATACTCCTCTGAGGTTTTCAACCCGTTCGCCACGAAACTCGGTGAACATGATCTCAAGACATTGAGGATGAAAAATTGCGAGGGGATTTTTGATATCTCGAACGGTTTGCCCGTGGCGAGGCATGGAACTTATGGCGAGAAATGAGAAACAGGAAATGTCTAATAACATCCACATACATTTCCTGAATTTGATCAAACTTCATGGGTTTGTTCGTTGTATGATACCGATTGTATATATGTGGCTATTAAGAGTCAACGTTATAGCGCCACCAACTGGCAGCAGGAAGTGTGTCATTTTCCAAATGCTTTGAATTCAGCATCTTATTTTTACTCGATTTACTTAAAACTTCATCAGAATAATGACAAAACACGGCCGATGTAAATCTGTTGTGGGGATATTGATATCTGATATAGTGTTGCCATGGCAACATGTCAAACTTGAATGTTCTGTTATGGTGAGTTTGAGGCAGACAACAAGCTCAGATTTACATGAAACTCAAAACACATATCAGTATTAGTGATAGCTAGACAATGGCAAAAGCTTTTAAAAGGGCGTGAAGGAGGCACTCTATAGCGCCACCTTTTGTCAAAAGTGGGGGGGTTAGTTTTAGCTACAGACACCAAACTTGGTACATAAATTGTTCTTTTCAAGACGGACAACTTTCTAATTCACAGTCATCAGCTACGATCAACAGGAAGTCGGCTATTTTGATTTGAATGTGTATTTTTGAGATTTTACAGTTGTGAATTAGTGAATACTCCTCACAGGGGAAGTACACTATACACACCAAACGTTGTCTACATGAAGAAAAAACATCGAGGAACTTAAATTGCGAACAGATTTTGGTTAGCTTGAACGGTTTTGTCGTGGTGATTTTTTGAAATGACAGTAAAAAGTGAAACATTAATCGTCTTGTATTTTTAAATTGCAGCTTCCAAACCTTTAAAAAACATTTTTAATTTAGAAAACCAGTGATTCTGAGGAAATATGCATAGTTTCATGACTTTACAGCACTGTATGATTAAAAGAAAATTAAAAAACTGTCAGACATCTGATCTCACTCTGTCACTCTGTGTGCTGACTCTGTGTGTGTGTGTGAGTGTGAGTGGGGGAGGGGTGTGAGCTGAGTGGCAGACAGACAGAGAGAGAGAGAGAGAGAGAGAGAGAGAGACTTAAACATCTCTTTAATCACCAGAAAAAAAAACTGTATTTTAAATAGTTATTTTTTTGTTGTTGTTGCTAATTGTGCTGTTATCATTACATCTTAAGAAATATCTTAGGCCTTATCCTTTTCTGACAGTTTCAGGGATTAAAAAAAATCCTAAAAAACCTTATTTGTGCTGCAAATAATAATTTCAAACTCATTTGATACTGACCTCTGTCACCCTGTGACATGACATTTATTTGAATTTACATAATCTCAAGGATGTAACAGTAAAACTGTTCAGCTCACAGATGAAGACTAAGCTTTAATGCAAGCAGAACTATTTCACAAATGCTTATAGGTTAATGAAATCATAACAAAACACTTTTAAATTATTTAAGGATTTGGTAACACTTTAAAATAATGTCTCAATTGTTAACATTAGTAAATGCATTGGTAACACTTCATAATAGCTGCAATTCTTAGCTAAGCATTAGTAAATAGTCAGTTCATGCTTTATATAGCCTTCTCCCAAAATTAATATTTTAGTAAGCATTTTATAAATACAGCTATAATTAAATTGTTCATGGTTTATATGCACATTTATTTTGAGGAGATTAAAGGCTGTAATCTCCCTAAAAAATGTAAAATAAAAAATAAAATAAATAAAATAAACAAACACAGAACTCATAAATATTTATTTCAAGATGCAATAAAAGAAAACTGTACACTTGAATTTATATATATATATAAATATATACAGTATTGTTCAAAATAATAGCAGTACAATGTGACTAACCAGAATAATCAAGGTTTTTAGTATATTTTTTATTTCTACGTGGCAAACAAGTTACCAGTAGGTTCAGTAGATTCTCAGAAAACAAATGAGACCCAGCATTCATGATATGCACGCTCTTAAGGCTGTGCAATTGGGCAATTAGTTGAAAGGGGTGTGTTCAAAAAAATAGCAGTGTCTACCTTTGACTGTACAAACTCAAAACTATTTTGTACAAACATTTTTTTTTTCTGGGATTTAGCAATCCTGTGAATCACTAAACTAATATTTAGTTGTATGACCACAGTTTTTTAAAACTGCTTGACATCTGTGTGGCATGGAGTCAACCAACTTGTGGCACCTCTCAGCTGTTATTCCACTCCATGATTCTTTAACAACATTCCACAATTCATTCACATTTCTTGGTTTTGCTTCAGAAACAGCATTTTTGATATCACCCCACAAGTTCTCAATTGGATTAAGGTCTGGAGATTGGGCTTGCCACTCCATAACATTAATTTTGTTGGTTTGGAACCAAGACTTTGCCCGTTTACTAGTGTGTTTTGGGTCATTGTCTTGTTGAAACAACCATTTCAAGGGCATGTCCTCTTCAGCATAGGGCAACATGACCTCTTCAAGTATTTTAACATATGCAAACTGATCCATGATCCCTGGTATGCGATAAATAGGCCCAACACCATAGTAGGAGAAACATGCCCATATCATGATGCTTGCACCTCCATGCTTCACTGTCTTCACTGTGTACTGTGGCTTGAATTCAGAGTTTCAGGGTCGTCTCACAAACTGCCTGTGGCCCTTGGACCCAAAAATAACAATTTTACTCTCATCAGTCCACAAAATGTTCCTCCATTTCTCTTTAGGCCAGTTGATGTGTTCTTTGGCAAATTGTAACCTCTTCTGCACATGCCTTTTTTTTAACAGAGGGACTTTGTGGGGGATTCTTGAAAATAGATTAGCTTCACACAGACGTCTTCTAACTGTCACAGTACTTACAGGTAACTCCAGACTGTCTTTGATCATCCTGGAGGTGATCATTGGCTGAGCCTTTGCCATTCTGGTTATTCTTCTATCCATTTTGATGGTTGTCTTCCGTTTTCTTCCACGTCTCTCTGGTTTTGCTCTCCATTTTAAGGCATTGGAGATCATTTTAGCTGAACAGCCTATCATTTTTTGCACCTCTTTATAGGTTTTCCCCTCTCTAATCAACTTTTTAATCAAAGTACGCTGTTCTTCTGAACAATGTCTTGAACGACCCATTTTCCTCAGCTTTCAAATGCATGTTCAACAAGTGTTGGCTTCATCCTTAAATAGGGGCCACCTGATTCACACCTGTTTCTTCACAAAATTGATGACCTCAGTGATTGAATGCCACACTGCTATTTTTTTGAACACACCCCTTTCAACTAATTCAACTAATTGCCCAATTGCACAGCCTTAAGAGCGTGCATATCATGAATGCTGGGTCTCATTTGTTTTCTGAGAATCTACTGAACCTACTGGTAACTTGTTTGCCACGTAGCAATAAAAAAATATACGAAAAACCTTGATTATTCTGGTTAGTCACATTGTACTGCTATTATTTTGAACAATACTGTATATATATATATATATATATATATATATATATATATATATATATATATATATATATATATATATATATATATATATATATACACACACACACAATTGCATAAGTTTATATTTAAAAATGTTTAGCAAGTGTACAGCTAATAATAATAATAATGCATTTTATTTAGTTTTAGCTACAGACACCAAACTCGGTACTTAAATTGTTCTTATCAAGACGGACAACTTTCTAATTCACAGTCATAAGCTACGATCAACAGGAAGTCAGCTATTTTGATTTGAATGTGTATTTTTGAGATTTTACAGTTGTGAATTAATGCATACTCCTCACATGGGAAGTACACTATACACACCAAACTTTGACTACATGAAGAAACAACATCGAGGAACTTAAATTGCGAACGGATTTTGGTTAGCTTGAACGGTTTTGACGTGGTGATTTTTTGAAATGACAGTAAGAAGGGAAACATTAATTGTATTGTATGTCTAAATTGCAGCTTCCAAACACTTCAAGGCATGTTTTCATACAGAGATCAAATCATTATGAGGAAATATGCATAGTTTCATGACTTTACAACACTGTATGGATAAAAGAAAAGAAAAAACTGTCAGACTTCTCAACTGACATGATCTCACTCTGGCCACTCCGTCTGTGTGAGGAAAGGGAGGGGGAGAGGGAGGGGGAGTGTGAGTGTGAGGGGGTTGGTGACTGTGAATCTTTGGTGACTGACAGTGTGTGTGGATTGTAGGGAGGGGCTGTCTGGCAGAGAGAGAGAGAGAGAGAGAGAGAGAGACCTAATCATTCCTTTAATAATCAGGAAAAAAAATCTATATTTTAAATTGTTATTGTTTTTGTTGTTGCTAATGGTGGTGTTTTTTTCCTTTCATTACAGGTTAAGAAATCTCTTAGGCCTTATCCTTTTCTGACAGTTTTTGGGATTTAAAAACATCCTAAGAAGCCTTATTTGTGCTGCAAATTATAATTTCAAACTCATTTGATACTGACCTATGACAACCTGTGACATGACATGACATTTATTAATCTCATGGATGTAACAGTAAAACTCTTCAACTGACAGATTAAGCTGCAATGCAAGCAAAACTATTTCACAAATGCTTATAGGTCATTAAAATCATTACAAAACACTAATAAATTATTAAAGGGTTTGGTAACACTGTATAATAATGTCTAATTTGTTAACATTAGTAAATGCATTGGTAACACTTTATAATAACTGCACTCATTAGCTAAGCATTAGTAAATAGTTCATGATTATAAAGCCTTTTCCCTTAATAATAGTCATTATTAAGCAGGAATACATCTCTAATTACATTGTTCTTGGTTTAAAAGCACATATATTACAAAGGAGATTAAAGTTTCAGTTGTCTTATAAAATAAATCAATAAACACAACCCAGTTTGATTCAGAATTCAGAAATATTTATTTCAAGATGCAATAAAAGGAAACTGTACACTTGAAAAGGTTTTGAGCGATTCTTGAAGGACTAGCATCACCTTCACTTGTACGATGGTTTGAGGAATATATCTTCCAGATAGTACCGCCGCTCCCTATATGCAGAGTATGCAGTCTTCGTAGAGCACCAACTCCCAGAGGGGGCACCAGTTGCTCAAAAAAAACAAAACAAATATGCGCCATTCTCCCATCCGCGTTCGCGACCACTCAATAGCATTTGAGAAGAAAGACTTGTAGTCACAAAACAATTGTAATGTGTTCATATAGGTGTCAGCTACAATGCACACCTTATACATTTTTTATACATTTTAAAATAAAGTGTTACTAAAGTTATATATATTGTTCTGTGTATGTGATTTCAAAGTCTAGATTGGTCGGATTAACCCTTTAACTGCCACATCCCTTAAAACTTGATTGTCAGAGGGTTACTGTAAATGCTTATGCCCGCTGGGCACAGTTTTCCCGATGCCACCAGGGTGGCGTTGCACTGATGGCTTGAGCCCGACATCGCTGCTTGCAGCTATATTTATTATTATTTTTTTTATTTTTTATTAAACCTTCCGGGGGTTTTTGGAGGCCTTAACATGCTCAAAAACTCTTGAAAATTGGCACACACATTGGAATCTGCGGCCATCAGGACGCCACAGAGACTGGGCCCCGGGCGTGGCACAGGGACTCTACAGCGCCCCCTGGAACACAGTCAGAAATCTTGAACCATAGCTCACACACACTTTCATGTATTTATATGAAACTCAGTACACTTATAGATCTCATTGAGCCGAGCAACTTTCGCACTCTATGTCATAGGCTCCGCCCAACAGGAAGTCAGCTATTTAGGGCTGTTTATAAAAAGCATGCTCTGGAATTTGATATACTTGTCATAGGTCTTTTACTTGATTGCCACCAAACTCGGTCAACATGATCTCAAGACATTGGGGATGGAAAATTGCGAGGGGATTTTTGATATCTCGAACGGTTTGCCCGTGGCGAGGCGTTGAAATTATGGCGAGATATGAGAAACAGGAAATGTCTAATAACATCCACATACATTTCCTGAATTTGATCAAACTTCATTGGTTTGTTCGTTGTATGATACTGATCGTATATATGTGACTATTAAGAGTCAACATTATAGCGCCACCAACTGGCAGCAGGAAGTGTGCCATTTTCCAAATGCTTTGAATTCAGCATCTTATTTTTACTCTATTTACTTAAAACTTCATCAGAATAATGACAAAACACGGCCGATGTAAATCTGTTGTGGGGATATTGATATCTGATATAGTGTTGCCATGGCAACGTGTCAAACTTGAATGTTCTGTTATGGTGAGTTTGAGGCAGACAACAAGCTCAGATTTACATAAAACTCAAAACACATATCAGTATTAGTGATAGCTAGACAATGGCAAAAGCTTTTAAAAGGGCGTGAAGGAGGCACTCTATAGCGCCACCTTTTGTCAAAAGTGGGGGGGTTAGTTTTAGCTACAGACACCAAACTTGGTACATAAATTGTTCTTTTCAAGACGGACAACTTTCTAATTCACAGTCATCAGCTACGACCAACAGGAAGTCGGCTATTTTGATTTGAATATTTAAATTGAGCTCTGATTTAATGCATACTCCTCACAGGGGAAGTACACTATACACACCAAACTTTGTCTACATGAAGAAAAACCATTGAGGAACTTAAATTGCGAACGGATTTTGGTTAGCTTGAACGGTTTTGTCGTGGTGAATTTTTGAAATGACAGTAAAAAGGGAAACATTAATTGCCTTGTATGTTTAAATTGCAGCTTCCAAACACTTCAAAGCATTTTTTTATACAAAGATCAAATCATTTTGAGGAAATATGCATAGTTTCACGACTTTACAACACTGTATGGATAAAAGAAAATTAAAAAACTGTCAGACTTCTCAACTGACATGATCTCACTCTGGCCACCCTGTCTGTGTGAGGGAAGGGAGGGGGAGAGGGAGGGGGAGTGTGAGGGGGTTGGTGACTGTGACAGTGTGTGTGGACTGTAGGGAGGGGCTGTCTGGCAGAGAGAGAGACAGAGAGACCTAATCATCCCTTTAATAATCAGGAAAAAAAAATCTGTATTTTAAATTGTTATTGTTTTTGTTGTTGCTAATGGTGGTGTTTTTTCCTTTCATTACAGGTTAAGAAATCTCTTAGGCCTTATCCTTTTCTGACAGTTTTAGGGATTTAAAAACATCCTAAGAACCCTAATTTGTGCTGCAAATAATAATTTCAAACTCATTTGATACTGACCTATGACAACCTGTGACGTGACATGACATTTATTAATCTCATGGATGTAACAGTAAAACTCTTCAACTGACAGATAAAGCTGTAATGCAAGCAAAACTATTTCACAAATGCTTATAGGTCATTAAAATCATTACAAAACACTAATACATTATTTAAGGATTTGGTAACACTGTAAAATAATGTCTAATTTGTTAACATTATGCAGTATAACATAGTATGCAGTCTTCGTAGGGCACCAACTCCCAGAGGGGGCACCATCCCAGTTGCTCAAAAAAAAAAAAAAAAAAAAAAAACATGCGTCATTCTCCCATCCGCGCTCGCGACCGCTCACACCTCATGTTTGCGGCTGAATGTTCGTAATTGATGGATGGACATCTATGCCTGGGTATAGGACATCAGCAATCCGGCACAGAGAAAAGAAAACTAAAGAAAATAAAACAGGCATAAAGTTGTCTTGACATTGGACTTTCTAGAGTCTCAAATTTAGGGAAGGTCTCTAAAGTTACATGTGATATTGTTATACACTTTTCTAACGTCAGTAGCATTTGAAGAGAATGACTTACAGTCATAAAAACAACTGTAATTGTTCATCTAGGTGACAGCTATAATGCACAATTAAATTGAATGTTTGATATTTATTACAACAAACTGTAAGTCATATGTAAATTATGCAACTTTTTCACATGGGCTCAAATGCAAATTTGAAGCTCAATAGCATTTGAGAAGAAAGACTTGCAGTCACAAAGCAATTGTAATGTGTTCATATAGGTGTCAGCTACAATGCACACCTTATACATTTTTTATAAATATTAAAATAAAGTGTTACTAAAGTTATATATATTGTTCTGTGTATGTGATTTCAAAGTCTAGATTGGTCGGATTAACCCTTTAACTGCCGCATCCCTTAAAACTGATTGTCAGAGGGTTACTGTAAATGCTTATGCCCGCTGGGCACAGTTATCCTGATGCCACCGGGGTGGCGTTGCACTGATGACTTGAGCCCGACATCGCTGCTTGCAGCTATATTTATTATTTATTCTTCTAATTTTTTTCCAAGGTTTCGGGGGCTTTTGGGGTCCTTAACATGCTTAAAAAGTCTTGAAAATTGGCACACACATTGGAACCTGCGGCCATTAGGGCCGGGCAGAGACTGATACACGGGCGTGGCACAGGGGCTCTACAGCGCCCCCTGGAATACTGAGGGCCATATATCATACATACTTGCACGTAGACACACGAAACTCGGTACACATGTAGATCTCATCAAACCAAACAACTTTCGTACTGCATGTCATAGGCTCCGCCCAACAGGAAGTTGGCTATTTTGGGTTTAGTAGTCATATTTTTCGTCAAAGTTGTGGGGGCTTTTGGGGTCCTTAACATACTCAAAAACTCTTGAAAATTTGCACACACTTTGGAATCTGTGGCCTGTAGGAGCCTGCAGAAGCTGGGACCCGGGCGTGGCACAGGGGCTCTACGGCGCCCCCTGGAACACAGTCAGAAATGTTGATGTATAGCTCACACATACTTGCACATATTCATATGAAACTCAGTACACATATAGATCTCAACGTGCCAAACAACTTTCGTATTGCATGTCATAGGCTCCGCCCATCAGGAAGTCAGCTATTTAGAGTTATGTAAAAAGCGCATGCTCTGGAATTTGAAATACTTGTCATAGGTTTTTTTCTCGATTGCCGCCAAACTCGGTCAACATGATCTCAAGACACTGGGGATGAAAAATTGCCAGGGGATTTTTGATATCTCGAACGGTTTGCTCGTGGCGAGGCGTTGAAATTATGGCGAGAAATGAGAAACAGGAAGTGTCTAATACCGTCCACATACATTTCCTGATTTTAATCAAACTTCATCAGATTATTCGTTGTATGATGTCGATCGCATATATGTGACTATTTGGAGTCAAAGTTATAGCGCCACCAACTGGCAGAAGGAAGTGTGTCATTTTCAAAATGCTTTGAATTCAGCATCTTATTATTACTCGATTTGCTTCAAACTTCATCAGAATAATGTTAAAACACAGCCGATATAAATCTGCAAGGGGGATATTGATATCTAAAAAATTGTTGGCGTGGCAACATGTCAAACTGGAATACTTCTCAGGTGATTTTGAGGCATATAACATGCTTAGAATTTCATCAAACTCAGAACACATATCAGTATTTATGATAACTAGACACTGGCAAAAGTTCATAAGAGGGCGTGGAAGAGGCACTCTATAGCGCCACCTTTTGTCAAAAGTGGGGGGGTTAGTTTTAGCTACAGACACCAAACTCGGTAAAAAAATTGTTCTTATCAAGACGGACAACTTTCTAATTCACAGTCATCAGCTACGATCAACAGGAAGTCAGCTATTTTGATTTGATTGTGGATTTTTTTTTACATTTAGTTGTGAATTAATGCATACTGCTCAGAGGAGAGTAACACTATACACACCAAACTTTGTCTACATGATGCCAAAACATTTTAAACAACTTAAATTGCCAATGGATTTTGGATAGCTTGAACGGTTTTGTCGTGGTGATTTTTTTTAATGACAGTAAAACTGGAATTATTAATTTTCCTGCATTTTTAAATTCCAAACACTTCAAAACCTTTTTTCATACAGACAAAAAGTCATTCTGAGTAAATATGGATAGTTTCACGACTTTACAACACTGTATGGATAATAGAAAATTAAAAAACTGTCAGACATCTCATATCACTCTGTCCCTCTGTTTGAGTATATGTGCTTCAGACTTCCATTGTCTGAGAGAAATTGCGCCCCTACAGGTGCAATTACCGGAGATTTAGTTTCTCTTTTAAATCGGTTAAAATACAAATAAATACTTGGATTTAATTCACACTGACAAGCTAAACCAACATATATGATTATTACCGGGTCAGGGCTCATTAATAATTGATGTGTGGTCAGTGATACGTGAGAAACACGAGAGATGAATCACCGCTCTGAGCAGGAGCATCTGGAATGATGAGCTCAGAAAAAACGAGTTTATTCTTGTTTTATAGCTATTAAAAATAAAGTATTGCAGCGATATCACACAATTCACCAATTAGAACACACCAAGAGCTAAATTCAGATGTTTTTGAACTGTTTGTGTGAAAATGAAATATTTGCAGCTGCCTATCTGAAATCACGCCTCCGATCAGCGCGTACAGTGTCGAGCTCAAAACAAACGAATTTATTCTTGTTTAAGAGCTTTTTTAAATAAAATATTACCACAAATGCACACAATAAACCCATTGTAACACTACAAGAGCTAAATGCAGGTGTTTGTGACCCGTTTAAGTGTGCAAGACTATTTGAAAGCGCGACTGGCACAATAACATATATCTCTCGAGCTGCAGGATTCTGCCTTTCGTCGTACGAACGAACACATAACGGACAAGATTATTTCAAAATAGCTTGCCGAATATAAACGAAAACAGCCACGTGAACATAAACCGTTGAGAAATATATCTGAAGTGGATCTACTGGATTTGAATATTGTGACCGCATATACCAGCTGCTTCTGTCTTCAATTTTAATCTATATAAAAAATGTAATTCATTCATTTTGGCTGCGTTTTTAATGTGTGTACGTATTTATTTATTTATTATTTTGCTCTAACAAGAATTAATCTATATTTAATTAAATCAATTACATTTTATTTTACATTTGATTTGTCCATTTCTGCATCTAAACGCCTAAAAACATAAAACATGCTCTATTATACTATTGTTAGCAATTTCTTTATCGTCCAATTTATCTGGTGTACACACTTTTATTTTCATAATAAACTTGTTTGTTAGATTATACACAGTTACAGTGGTCTATAATAAATATTAACAGGTTTTATTCAAGCTGTTTAGAATGATTGCAGTAGGCTAAAAAACATTGGAAAACAATAACTGTTGTACTTTTTATATATTTTGTATAATTTCATAGTTTATGCATTATAGTTATAAAAACAAATAAATTTAGCCACTCACATAGAAATCTTAAGCCTTATCCTTTTCTTACAGTTTTAGGAATTTTTAAAAATCGTAAAAAACCTTTTAATAATAAATAATTTCAAACTCAAAAAGTAAATAGTCAGTTCATGCTTTATAAAGCCTTGTCCCAATATTAATAGTCAGTAGTAAGCAGTTTATAAATACAGCTATAAATAGCTTGTTTTTGGTTTATAAGCACATTTATTAAAAAGGAGAGTAAAGGATCAGTTATCTTCCTATGAAAAATAAAAAAATAAAAATAAACAAACAACAACACAGATTGATACAGAACTCAGAAATTCTATTGTGGATTTATGATAAAATCAGCCTGTAAATGAATTCATTCTCCTCCAAGAAGACATAAGTAGTTCACACCAAACTTTTTTTTTTAACATGAAGCCAATATACTGAAGATGTTAAATTGCGAATGGGTTTAGGATACCTTAAATGGTGTGGCCATAGCGATTTATTAAAGTAACATAAAAAAATACAATAGTTATTTTACTATATCTTTAAATTTTTTCATTCCAAACTCTTCATAATTTTTTATATACGTAGAAGTCATCATTTGAAGGAACCACAGTAAGTTTCAAAGCTTTATCATTTTCAAGAGCCAGCATAAAATTAAAACTATCATAACTTATAAATGAAGCTTGCAATTCTTAGTACCAATAATGGCCACCAGATGGAGCTATAGGATTACTTTTAAATAATTATTGTAGAAACAAGTATGATTTAAATCATTTATAGAAATCTTTCAAAGAAAAATAATATGAATTTTATGTATTTTACTGATAAAATGACCCTCACTTAATTAGAATAAGCGGAAGTATTGTGAACTGTATATTAAGAATAATTCTTTATAGGCTTTATGGACAGATACGTTTTGAGTGACTCTTGAAGGTTCAGCACAACATCCTCTTTTACCACTGTTTAAAGAATTTATCTTACAGAACAGATGCGAATGAATTTTGGATAGCTTGAATGGTTTTGTCGTGGTGATTTTTTGAAATAACAGTAAAAAAGTAACCAGTAAATGTCTTTTATTTTTTTTAAAGTGCAGCTTCTAAACACTTCAAAAAAATTTACACATAGAAGACAAGTCATTCTGAGGAAATATGCATAGTTTCATGACTATACAACACTATATGGATGATAGAAAATTAAAAAACTATCATACATCTGATGTCACTCAGTCCCACTGTCACTGTGGGTAATGTGTGTGTGTGTGTGTGTGTGTGTGTGTTAAGTGAATTAGGTGTGAAACTATCAGGGAGCATTTAGTCTCCAGCGCCAACATTTTACAGAACTGCCACTTTCCTGGAGTCTCAGAATTACAATGTGTCAGGTTCTGAGAGATCTAAGATTCCAAAAAAAATTTTAATTAGAATACCATGAAGTATTGTGAAATACTATATATTAAGGCTTTATATATAGGCTTTATGAACAGATTGGAGTGACTCGTGAAGGACCAGCACCACCTCCTCTTGTCCGATGGTTTGAGGAATATATCTTCCAGAATCCGGGATTAAGATTTAGGAGCTCATTTTTATTCCACCTCCTTTCCTGAAAGTCTGTCTTGCAGAATTGACTAAAAATTAATCTTCACATTAATTCCTAATTATTTTGCAATTCTTTTTGTCAGTTCTTCTTGACCTGTTTTTTTCTTCTTCTTTTCTGACCTCATGACCCAGTCAGCATTTTTGTACAATGGTCAAGTCTTAACTTATCCATTTCTGTATTGCATTTGTGTTTGATATTTCTCATGGGTATTTCATAATTTTCGACTTTACAGTTTGAGTTAAAACTCTTTTTTAGCGCATTCCATCTGTAAAAGAAAACATGCCTAATAATTCTACACACATGAATATAAAGTGTTTTTCTCTTCCAGCTTTCCTGGACTATTGTATAGCACTCATAA
>NW_020526391.1:27500-54285 GCF_003368295.1 Carassius auratus | reverse complement strand
AAAAAGTAAAGCAGGACAATAATTAAGAAGTTCTGACATGAAGCAATCACTGACAGTCAAATTGTGAATTCTGAATCATTTTTGCACTTTGTGACTGGTCTGCTCCTACACTAGGAAAGCAGTTCAAACATTTCAGATTCTATTGACCTGTTTTTGCATGCAAATATATTCTAAACTTTCAATGTGGACACCCTTAGGTAGATGTAAATATTCTGACTTCGGAAAAGTGTAAGAGAGAGAGAATAAATTCCTTAGCCGCCAACAGCCATTCACAGTTATTGCAGATCAATACTGTCAATCAGGCAAACATGCGAAAGAGAATATAAAAACCTACAAAGCTGAATTGGAAGAGTTTCAAAGGTCATTGGATATTCAAAATATATTCAGGATACAGTGGGAGGAAGTAGTTACAAATGCCATTTTATGTTTGAGCCAAATCGTTCATCTGGGGAAGATTTTGTGGCCCTTGAACAAAATACAATAATAAAATACAGCCCATAATAATTATAAGGCCAGACATTTGGAAGGCAGAGAGCCACACGAGACATGACTGAAATAATCAGATATTCACAATTTTAGGCTATTAGAGTGACTTAACAATTTTGACAGCTTTGGCATAATCCTGAAATTTCATGAGATCCATCAAGCCATGGTACTATATGTATAGGTGGATCTCGATAAATTAGAATGTTTTGGAAAAGTTCATTTATTTCAGTAATTCAACTCAAATTGTGAAAATTGTGTATTAAATAAGTTCAATGCACACATACTAAAGTAGTTTAAGTCTTTGGTTTCTTTAATTTTGATGATTTTGGCTATCAGCTAATTAACTCAAAACACCTGCAAAGGTTTACTGAGCCTTTGAAATGGTCTCTCGTGGTTTGGTTCGCTAGGCTACACAATCAGGGGGAGACTGCTGAGCTGACAGTTGTCCCAGAAGACAATCATTGGCAACCCTTCACAAGGAGGGTAAGCCACAAACCTTCATTGCTAAAGAAGCTGGCTGTTCACAGAGTGCTGTATCCAAGCATGTTAACAGAAAGTTGAGTGGAAGGAAAAAGTGTGGAAGAAAAAGATGCAAAACCAACCGAGAGAACCACAACCTTGTGAGGATTGTCAAGCAAAATAGATTCAAGAATTGAATGAACTTCGGAGGGAATGGACTGAGGCTGGGGTCAAGGCATTAAGAGCCACCGCACACAGACGTGTCAAGGAATTTGCTTGAACCACAGACAACGTCAGAGGCGTCTTAAATGGGCTAAGGAGAAGAAGAACTGGACTGTTGCTCAGTGGTCCAAAGTCCTCTTTTCAGATGACAGCAAGTTTTGTATTTCATTTGGAAACCAAGGTCCTAGAGTCTGGAGGAAGGGTGGAGAAGCTCAAAGCTCAAGTTGCTTGAAGTCCAGTGTTAAGTTTCCACAGTCTGTGATGATTTGGGGTGCAATGTCATCTGCTGGTGTTGGTCCATTGTGTTTTTTTTGAAAACCAAAAGTCACTACACCGGTTTACCAATAAATTTTGGAGCACTTCATGTTTCCCTCTGCTGACCAGCTTTTTGAAGATGCTGATTTTATTTTCAAGCAGGACTTGGCCAAAAGCACCAAAAGTTGGTTAAATAAACCATGGTGTTGGTGTGCTTGACTGGCCAGCAAGTTCACCAGACCTGAACCCCATAGAGAATTTATGGGGTATTGTAAAGAGGAAAACGAGAAACAAGAGACCAAAAAATGCAGATAAGCTGAATGCCACTGTGAAAGAAACCTGGGCTTCCATGCCACCTCAGCAGTGCCACAGACTGATCACCTCCATGCAACGCCAAATTGAGGCAGCAAAAGGAGTCCCGACCAAGTACTGTGTATATGTACAATAAATTAACATACTTTCCAGAAGGCCAACAATTCACTAAAATGTTTTTTGTCTTATGAAGTATTCCAATTTGTTGAGATAGTGAATTGGTGGGTTTTTGTTAAATGTGAGCATAAAAAAAAAAAAAAAAAAAATACTATATATAACCTCCCTCAGCGGTGGCCTTGCTGTCAAATTTATTTAAGTTTTATTAAGGAATTGGGATGAAAATCAAAAGTCCATTCACTCATTCTTGTGTAAGCCTCGTCTGAAAATGATCTGACCCAATTTTAGTGAACACTGGAAAAAGAAAATTGTCAGAGAAGCAAAAAAAAAAAAAAATAAAAAAAAAAAAAAAAAAGCATGCCACTTGCTATGGTAAAGTCCTGGGTTTTATTACCAGATAATGCATTGAAATTGAGATGCATAGCCTACTTAAAAATTTATGGAATAAAAATAATACAAATCTGCCAAATGCATTGCATTATTATTTATTTATTTCTTTACATTTTATTTTATTTTTGGCAAAAAGAGGGGAATCTATAAAGAATTTGAGAGACAAATAATACCTGTGAAATTTAGCCCAGAGGAGAAAAAAGACTTCAACATATGGTAGTAGCAAGTCACCTCAAAAAACATCCTTGATGGATTGACTTGCTGATGTATGATGTCCAATCCAAAACCCTTCTAATCTGTGTGCAATGACACTGGAATGAAGGAGAAAGAGCCCATAATAACTAAATCAACCCTAGGAAACAGGCAAGAGTGGGTGGTAGGAGGTGGGGGTGGAGTTGATCACGCTTCTCGTGACTCTTCCTGGAGAGTACAATGTCGAGGCATTTTTTCAGAAATCTGTCATTATCCTCCATTATAACTCAGTTGTATCTCACAGACACCAATGTTAAAACTCAATGCTTAAAGTTATAGCAATACAGTATAGCTCAACAAAAAATACAACTTTGCTGAAATGTACTCACTGTTATGCCATCGAAGATTATTTTATTTATTTATTTATTTATTTCAGAACATATTCTGAGAAATTTACCAGTGGATCCTTCAGCAGTGAATGGGTGTCGTCAGAATGAAAGTCCAAAAACATCACAATAATCCATAAGCAATCCACTGGACCAGTCCATCAGTTGACGTCTTGTGATGTGAATATAAAAATATAAAAATAAATCAATAAAAAAACCTTCAGGGCTTTTAACTTAAAATTTAGAATCCTAAATATCACTTGCTCAAGTGGAAAAATGTCTTCTTACATCAAAATACACAGACATAGTTTATTTGCTTAGAACTGTTTTGGTTGGTTTTTGCTTCTAAATGATGTTTGATCTGTGCATATTTCTCTCCTGCTTCAGACAATTCAACTTTTCCACAGGAGAAAGCAATATTATGGATATTTTTGGTCTCGTATTTCAGCAGGAAGCCACAATTTGAAGATCCAATAAAAAATACTTAAGATATTAAAGGTGCTGTAAGGAACTTTTGTAAAAACAAATATTTTTACATATTTATTAAACCTGTCATTATGTCCTGACAGTAAAATATGAGACAGATAATCTGTGAAAAAATCAAGCTCCTCTGGCTCCTCCCAGTGGTCCTATTGCCATTTGCAGAAACTCCATCGGCTCCCAGTAAAAAACAACCCAATCAGAGCTGCGGTCCGTAACTTTGTTTTGTGTTTCAAAATTTAGAAAAAATTTATATAAATAAGCGAGTACACCATGAATTCATTTTCCAAACCGTGTTTTTGGCTTGTCCTGAATCACTAGGGTGCACCTATAATAAGTGTTTATATTCGTACTATTTTAGATTGCTTCGGGGGTACCGCGGCGGAGTAACCCAGTACCTTTGTGATTCTTCATAGATATAAACAGAGAGAAGTAGATCCGGCTACGATGTTCTTCCGCAAGACGCAAGCAGTTCTGTTTATTAACCGCTAGAGCGTAAAAAGTTCCCTACCGCAGCTTTAAGATAATTTGTTTATTACAAGCACACAGCTATTCACTTCAGAACGGCACCCATTCACTGCAGAAGATTCACTGGTGAGCAAGTAATGTAATGCTAAATTTATCCAAATGCATTTTAAATGGCCTGAGGGTGGGTAAATGTTCAGCCAATTTGTACTTTTGTGCGAACTATAGTTTTTAATTTTCTTGCTTAAGACCTTAATGATCACACACATGAGAATGATCCCCTTTTAGATATTCAACAAACTATTCTCAGATTTGGCATGATATAAAAGTCTGCAATAATAAATCAAAGGAGATCTCAGTATGAACTCACAGATTTCTCACCATCATCTTCTAAGACCAAAACTGTCTGAAATATTATTGCATTACTACAATAGCTATCTAATATGACAGAGGACATCCAAGATTAAACCTAAATAAGATGGAACTGAGAACCTAATTTAGTCTGCCGTGAAAAAGCAACCATTGAGTGAAAAAAAAAAAAAACTTTCCTCCGCCAGTACATCACATCACACAAAGCAAATCCAGTGGAGAAAAGTGACTGAAAATTCAGTGAGAAAAGTTTTGCTTGCACAGTCAAATTAAACAAATTATAATAGAGCATTTGATGGGGATTCAAAAGAGAGAGCGAGAGCACTTGTTTGCTTAATCAAACAGTTACTAATATTTGAATAGCAGCACGTTTCAAAATCGTTGGTTTATAAATGTGGACTGTGTCACATGTTTGCAATCTCGCACGTTTTGTAACTCTAACAAGTAGACTTACGGTTGTCTAAAAGTAAAAATCACACTTTCCTGACAACATGACTGCATAATATGGCTGGCCCAAAATATTCTTACACACTACCACTAGAACATCTTGGCTTGGCCTCGCAGGGAATCCATCTGCTGACCTTTATAGAAGACCAGCCGGATAGAACACAAAACATTTAAGTGCTGGTTAGTTACGAAAGTAAAACAATATGCCAGATAACTCAGCTACTCTAAAGGGCACTATATTGCAGCTAATACATCAGCTAAAGTCTGTACTTTTGTCTCAATAAACTACTACTTTGCTTCTTATTGATTTTTGTTAAGCATAGGTATTGTAGGATGTAGAATATGGCCATGCAGAATAGGTGCTTTATAAGTACTAATAAACAGACAATAGCCAATGTTAATAATATGCATGCTAATAAGCAACTAGATAATAGTGAGAATTGATCCCTATACAGTACTATGATATATTTAAAAGTAATATACTCCTGTGATGGCAAAGCTAAATTTTCAGCAGCTATTACTATATTCATTAGTGTGACATGATCTGACATACCTGCGTGACTTTCTCATGCTGATCACTGCATTTTCAGAGAGAATTTCTTATTAACTGTGGCTTCTTAAGTAAATACATGGGACCAACTAAGAGAAAAGTGTTATAACTGTCTGACATATAGACCAATTAGCACTACTTACTGTATTTATTTATGCCTTCTTCTGTGTTGGTGTTGCTTAAACTATTAACTGTATGATATAATTGTGTTTGCTGGTGCTGCGTGTCACAGTTTACCCCGGATACACACACAAATACATGGAAAGAAACTCTAATGAGCTCTCGGAAAAAAAAAAATACCTTACTGCCTTGTTAATTATATAATTGCATTCTTTGTAGACACGTTGGATGTTAATTGTGTGATGTTGCAAAATCTAAGTTTGTTCAAATATAAAATCTATTTTAATTCCTGATGCAACCTCACATGCAGAGTATGTAATTTATTGTGTTGACAGCAATGCATTGCACTTGTTGGAGCTTTTCTCTTCAGCAGTGCTTCAACACGTTCAGAATAGTTTTTTTTTTTTTTTTACATTATTTCATTGATTATATAA
Organism: Carassius auratus; assembly: GCF_003368295.1. Lineage (NCBI taxonomy): Eukaryota > Metazoa > Chordata > Actinopteri > Cypriniformes > Cyprinidae > Carassius > Carassius auratus. The sequence goes on along the minus strand of NW_020526391.1, from coordinate 48,601 downwards.
AATGATAATGTAAGGCAACAATTTATTTATTTATTTTATGGATCATCATCATCTGGGGACACACAGAGTGTAGAAAAATACCAAAACCTACCAGAGAGGGCACTGTTTACTTTCAAGTCTCCCTAAGTCTCTGTTCTAAGGGAGATTGTTGTCTCACTAGAGATGTTCATGATAAATTTATTTATAGTAAAGATGGCAAATCTTTGTCTATCTACCATATTGTCTTTCTCTTTACCTGTTCACCGGTTGATCTGTCAGTTTTTAAGATGCATTTCACTTCTGTGCATGCAGGCAAAATCATGGATTTAGACTTCAGTGGTTTGAATAATAAATTCTTAAGCATAATAGCTAGAACAAATACAGACATGAGGCAATATCTCTAAACCAGTATTTAGAATAGCTAGACTCAAAGTGATGTCTGTCTCTGAGATAATTCGCTGTCATTTCTTCAACTCTGCCGACCAACAGCAACTTAGAATATCATAAAAGCTGAACTTAAAATACAAGCAAACGTCATTCAGATTAAGGTCTAAAATGGCCACTTTTTCTCTAATTACTTTGATAGATTAAATTAATAAAGTGTAAGTCATAAAATCTCACTTAATGGAGCTGTTTTGTTCATAAACCTCTATCAAAAAGCTCTAAATACAATATTCTGATTGTCAGAAGTTGAGACATTGTGACTTGTTCTAGCTCGCTTTTTTTTTTTCCTTACAAAATCTCTGATATCAACACTTCATAGCATCTTACAGCTGATGACAAATGCTCAACTAATAGAGGGACTGTCAGAGAGAAAGAGAGCGAAAGAGTAAAAGCGAGTGCAAGGCAGAGAATGTGAATACGGCCCATGATGAAGGCACTTGGTTGCTGCTTTAGAACTAAACGCCAGCATCGCTTCCATGCTTCCCCTTCAGACTTCATTATCTCAGTTCTGACTGATGTGATGGAGCTTTGGCTGAAGTGTCACTAACACAGAGGGCTGAAATAGCTCTTTACCCACTTACCCATGATGCAGTTCACACTTGGCTTGGCATTGTTATTGCACTGTAACTGAATAGGTGCTTTTCCCTGCTATGGTGTGAATTGGGGAGAGTGAGCTTCAAAAGATGAAATAACTCATCCCTGATCAGAGAGCGAAATTAAAGTTTCAGTCACTCTCTAGAAGAGAATTCTCATAGTGCTCTGTGCTCTTTCATATGCTCTTGCACTTTCTCACAATACGAATGTACCACATCTCTCTTTCTCTGTGTGTGTCTGTGTCTGTATTATGATTGTCTGTTTGCTTGACATTGTTATTTAGAGTTTGTTTCAAAATATTGAGAGCTGGGTCTTAATAAAAAAATAAAAAAAATAATCAAATTAATCAAAAAAACATAAATAATAATTTAGTTTTTTTTTTTTACCTAATAAAAAACTGGTTGATTCAGTCATCCTAAAAAAATTAATAAAAATAAATAAATAAATAAAATAAATAAAAAACCGTGGACCCCCCCCCCCCCTCCATTATGTAATATTCTTACTAAATATATTTGTTTCTCATTTTGGAACTGATTGATCACAGGTTTACAAAGGGATTAAATCCAATATTTGGTGATAACATGGCATAATGAGAGATTCACAAGCAATGTTTAAAAGACAGGTCATTTTCACCAGGCACATCGAATTACTTCAGCAGAGCACAAGGGTTAATATAGAAGGTCCATAGGTTTTAGAATGTGCCCACTTTTTTCAGTGTGAATCTCAGGTCAGCTCTAATTTTGTCATCATAAACTGCAGAAAAGACAGAAGAAGGATCCCATCTCTCTGAATGACACTGGCTTACGGCAGCTGATTGAGGACGTCGACCCCTGAGTTTATCAGTAGCTCAGAAGCCGTGAGAGGCTCTCCAGAGTCATGAGACAGGACTCATGGGGTCATTAGACTGATTACAGAGTCAGACAGATACAGGGATGAAATTAAGAAATAACAGCATGATATTTCACTCCACCATAATTAAAAAAGTTGTGATGTGTCCTTACTATTATACAGCTCTCTGGGATACTTGATTCTGATTGGTCAAATGTGACATTCCACAGTCAAGTCGTGGGAAGTCGTGGCGTAATGGTTAGAGATTCGGACTCATAATCCAAAGCCACTAAATAAATAAAGACTTGGAGGAAAACTTGGTGACTACGGTATGCTGTGATAGTTTTAGTAACAGCACGGACGTTCGCCACGGAATATTTCAAAATGAGCAATGACCTTTTCCTGATCTGATCACCTAAAGGAAACCAATTAACATATTGTACTCAGGCCAGCTATTTTCTCCTTCCCTCTTTTTTTTTGTCTCTCTGGTAACTGCTGGGGAGAGTAGAGTTTCACAAATTAGTGGTGTGAGGTAGAAGACTCAATTACCCGGAAAAGGTCTTGTGTAGTGCTTTGCCCATGACACCACTGTTCACAGCCCACAGAGAGCGCGGCATAGAGGGGAGGGGAGTGGAGGGGATGATGCGGTGGGTGGGTGAGCGGGAGTGGAAGACAGTTGCCGGGAGGTAGAGAGAAAGCGAGATGTAGTACTGTATATAGAGAAGAAGTGAAAACAGGTGATGACATGTAGAGGTTTAATGACTCCTCCATCAAACAAGTTTTCTGTTGTTAGCATAGATGCCTCACAGGGGACAGTGGCAGTTTTTTATCACTAGGCCTAAAGCTTCCAGTGCAGTCTTCACTGTCTGACAAGGTAAAGTCTGTCCTGCATGAGAATAGTCCATGCTATCAAGGGGGTGGGGGGTTGTCTCCCTGAAGGCTAGCTAGATCCCGATAGCCTGCTATATTTTACATTCTGAAATATAGAATGTTTTTTTCCACTGTAAAGATCCCTTTATGAAATGGAAAGGTTCCATGGCTGTAAAAAAAAAAAAAAAATGCCATTGTACACATTAAATTGCTCAAAAATTACAGTGAAGAATACAATAATATAATGTTACAAAATATTTATATTTCAAATGAATGCTGTTCTTTTGAATCTTCTCTTTTATTAAAGTATGTTAATCAATATTACGGTTTCCACAAAATTATTAAGCAGCACAACTGATTTCAACAAAATGATACATAAAAAATAGGAAGTGTTTCTTGAGCATCAAATCAGCACATTAGGTTGATTTCTAAAGGACATTGACTGGAGTAATGGCTGTCGAAATGACTACTTTAAAAGTATTAATATTTCACAATATTACTGTTTAGTGGTGTTTAAAAAAAGTAAAAGCAAAGTAAACCTATTTAATCTTACTAATCATGTTTTTTTTTTTTTTTTACATGTTTGCAATGACAATGAATTTAAACAGCTGGTGTGTCAAGGTGGATTTTATTACGTTTATGAAGTCTCAAGTTCACACAGGTGTCCTAGCAGAGTAAACACAGTTCATCACATTAGCTATGGACATTCTAACTTTGTTTATAAGAAAATACACTTGGTTTATCATATACTGTAATGCAAAATAAAGAAATAATAAATAAATCAAATTTAGCAAAATCGTCATAACATGCACACTTGCTCTATTTGAGCCGACCGTCACCAGTTCTAAACATTACTGTTAGCATCAACCAACAAAACCCCCCACTCATTCAGACAACCACTAATTAAAAGCAACCTGTTTTTGCAAATATCTCATTATCTTACTTTTATAGCTTTTGTTTGATGCAAAGACAGCTGCCACTGATCTTTATACTGAAAGTTTCATTTTGTTCACCAGAGCAGAACACTAACACATGACTTCTGCAATCTTGAGATGCTCTGTGAATTGCCGGCTGTCTACAGTGCTGAAACGTTTGTTGTGTCTAGCAGGTGCAAGTGTCTACAATTAGAGGGCCATCTGTTCAGGGGTGGATGAATTATGACTGAAGAGGAACCCCCCTATATCGTTTCAGATGCACGGTTGGTTCTATAGTCAAATAGGTGATGTTCTTGTGGAATTTGAATGAATCAGTCTTTAAAGTGCTGCACTGGCTTATCTAAATATGCCTTGTGTTTTTCTATATTTAACCCTGTAATGCAAATTGATAATCATAGTTGTTCGCATACATGCTTTTTCATTCATACACACAACCACATGAAGCCATGCAGGCATGCAAGTACACACAAGTGGTTCTATTTGGCAGTGTCATCTTATATTAGCATAATCATTTTTTCCACCCCTCTGAGTGTTGACGACATATCCACAGTGAGTCGAACCTGTGTGTGTGTGTGTGTGTGTGTGTGTGTGTGTGTGTGTGTGTGCAAGAGATTATGAAAAGATGGAGAAGAGCATTTTAGATGTGGAGATGAATAGGTGTCATTGTGGCCATAAAGGGCTCTTCATTCTGTTGAATACAGATTCACATTATCACTCGACATCAAAAGCATAACCTTCTCATACATGCTTATAGTAAGAGTAATAATTCACAGATTTTAAAAAGTAAAGCCATTCATTAGAGAACAAAACACACTGCACTTAGAGTTGTGTTAAGTGCATAACAAGTGCTAGTGAATGCAATAGTATTACTGTAAATAGTCCTTAGAAATGACTGAATGTGTGCTATCAAATAATGGAGGCAAATAGGAAATGAAAAAGACTGATCATTTCTCGTTTTGTCAATGGGCATAAAAGTAATCACATCATCTTCTTCTTCATCTTTTGAGATAAAAAAAGTTCAGTGAACTATGGAAATGTATTGTAGAATTATTTGCCAGTCCAAAAAGATGATTTGTTAAAAATACAGTTGAAAAACAACTCATTCAGTTCCTTTCTATGTGAACTCATGGCAGATGAGACCATTTCAACATATCATTAAAGTACAACAGTTAAAAACTGTAAAAAACAACAAAAAAATAAACTATACTGCATGTAACACTGAAATAAGGGCTTGCAAAACAGTGATGCATCCCATTTCACATGAGGTTGCTTTGCTAGAACTTTCAAGGATACGTACTGTAAATGAAAAATGGCAAACAAAGTGCAGAATTATTAAAGAAATAGTTCACCCAAAAATATATATTTCCTGAAAATGTACCCACCCGAAGGTCTTCCAATTTGTAGTTGTTTATTTCCTTGCAAGAACAGATTAAGATAAATTTAGCATTGCATCAATTGCTTACTAATGGATCCTCTGTAGTGAATGGGTGCCATCAGAATGAGAGTCCAAACAGGTGAAAAATCATCAAAATAATTCACAAGTAATCCATTCAAATTAACATCCTGTGAAAAGCTGCATGTTTGTAAGAAACTAATCCATTGGCTGTTTTAACTTAACTGTCAATTCTGTCCAAAATAATAAAAAAACATCAAAATCCACCAATATATTTGTTTTCTTTTGTGTTTTGATTGTTGTCGCTAGTCAATGGTGCTTGATCTATATATATTTACCTTTGTATGCAGAAGAGACAACTTTTTTAAATGGAAAAAATAATATTATAGATAGAGGACTCGTATTTTAGCAGGAAACAACGGTTAGGTCAAACATAATAATAATAATAATAAATTGATGATGAATTTATGTATTGCAAATGTGCAGCTTTTCACTTCACAAGATCTTAATTGATGAACTCATGAAGTTTACTTATGGATTATTGTGATGTTTTTTTTAGCAGCTGTTTGGACTCTCATTCTGACGGCACCTATGCATTAAAGAGGATTATTTGGGAATCAAGTGTTGAAATGCTAGATTTCTCCAAATCTGTTCCAATGAAGTAATGAACTCATCTACATCTTGGATTGCCTGACGATGACAAAATGGTTACCTAAACTAACATCATTGCCTACATCTAAAAATACTACTAAAAATACTACTTAAAGGAAGATAATTAATTTTAATTCCTTTTTAGCACATCAACACTTTCCTATGAGTGAGTATTTCCTTCTCTTTCTGCCTTTTTTTACTCTCTATCTGTTTCTAACTTATTCAGCGTTATTCTCAGAGTACTTACACCAGCAGTTTCAGTGGCTTACTCCCACAACACTCCTGTCCATCAAAGAATTCGGTTTCATCCGATAATTCTGATGCAGAAGGCAACATTATCACAATATGTGACTGACATCTCAGCAGCCAACAGAGAGAGGCCTCAAACTTCACTGGAGAGAATAAGAAAAGAAGAAAAAAAAAACATTTTCATGGCAGTACTGATCACAGGACTGGTCTGGAGGTCACTAAAAACACAAAACGAAGCAGGACACAGGGGTACAGAACATTGTCAGGAATAGGGGAAAAAGCTCTCCTTTCTGGATTATTATTATTTATTTATTTTTCCAGAGAAAAAATAATACGTAACACATGGTGCTTTGAGTGAATTATGGGTGTAAGTTTCAGCAAAATGTTAATTCAAATGTTAACGCTTGAAAATGAGCTTGCTGAAATTAGGTTATTATATGAGTAGGTTCAATGAGCAATAAAACAAAATTATAAACATTTTATATATAAAATCTGTTATAATGCATTTTATATATAATTATACATTATACATATTCAAACCCATTGTAATGCATGTTAAATATCAGCAACTTTTTTTTTGTCACACCAATGCTCTGTGAAAAATTTTAATAAATCTAATTTGACTAGTACTAAGAGTAATATATATATATATATATATATATATATATATATATATATATATATATATATATATATATATATATATATATATACATTTACATTTATTTAGCAAACATTTTTCAAGGTGACAGGAGTAATGAAAATAGAAACACAAGCGATTAATCATTTGAAGTCAACAATTTTACCAAGTCTGCAATTTCACAGAGCACAAAAGTACAGCGCTGTGATAACATAAAATGGCTTTCCAATGAATGTGATGATAAAATATGCAGGGGATGCAGTTTCATTCATTAATAGGTAGGTAAACATATTCAGTTCAGAAACTGCAACTATTTTAGTTTATAAATGTAATTTTAAGTACAAAACATTGCTTTAATGCTTTTTTTTTATGGAGGCAACAAAAATATGTACAGTACAAAAAACACCATTGCTCAGTAAATTATATAATAACAATGATGATAATAATAATTTCTTTCAACAAATAATATATATTTTTAACCTAACTGATAATTTGTAGTTGCTAAGGAAGAAAAACATAACACTTTAATATAGAATGTGTGTTGACAGGTGAACATTTATCGAAAATATATTTTTCAAAGGCATTTAACAGTTCATCCAATTGGAATCATGTCTAACCATTTTATAGTTAAAAACATCGAAACAACAAAACTATAATATCCTCCATAATACACTTTTATTATGCTTTCATTACATACCATCACATAAAGCTGTCAGAAGTCCAAGCAGACAAACAGGTCTGAAGTCTTGCCTACTGTATACTGGAGGTCACATCCTATAGATTGTGTGGCAAGGTGTTGTCTATCCTCCATTTCCTTGGCTTGTTATCTCTGCATGTCTCCTGAGATTCTGGGAAGTTATATGGTCTCCCACTGAGGATGAATTTTCACACGTAATAGTGTTTTTCAGGATTTTTATGAAGCATTAATCTCCTGTTTAGGAGCTGTTGAAGTGTTGCACACCCGGTTAATCAAAGTAAATGTGCAAACACACACAAGAATAAACCGAAGAAACATAGGACAGCAACACATTAAGTTGCTTAAAAAGTTAAGCAAAAGTACACTTCTTTTACAAACCAGTTTCTTTTGACACGTAAGCCTCTTTTCCACTGTTGAACCAAGAATGATAAGGATTCTAAGAATAATAAGGAATGGTTCCATTATGTTTCCACTAGGCTCGGCTTGGCACGGCACCGTTAGGAAAAATGTGTGTATTGACATCATGATTCATGAATTGAACACTACTCTGTTGTCTGGCTAATAGTTACTCTCAGTAGCTGGCCATGCATGCTGCTTGAGTACGTAAGATGGTTGCTATTTAATCAAAAACCATACTCTATATACATTTTGTTATGAGAAATTATGCATTTCATTTTATGAGCAATGTTTTATGTGTTCTTTGGTTCAGTTTGTTAACATGTTACAAGAAAATAAAGAAAATCAAAAATCCAATCCTGTAATCCAATTGAATACAGAAAACCTTTGGTGGTGCTAAGCTAGAGACTCCATAATTGACATGGAAGAAGGTTAGAATCTATGAGTACTATGCCAAATTTCACAGGTTTTGAACAGTCAAAAAAATGTTAGCATTAGCATAAATTTACAAGAATGTCAATCAAAGCTTCAGAAGAAGCCAAATAATAACATAACAGGTGTCTATGCACCTTTGGTAGTTGGCTTCTAACTGTTCTGGGAATTTAACACCAAGAATAGAATCTAATCAAGTGTAAAGTGTGAAGATAGGTTGCCATGCTCCAACAGATTGACTAATATTGCTCTTGTGGGCAAAACAATATAGCAATTCTGTTTTTGCCTATTTCACCATACACTATGATTAAAAACAGAAGTCCATTGGCTTCCCAATCCATGCTATTCCTACCCACCAAGTGTCCAATATGAAGTCTGTAAAAAAAAAAAAAAAAAAAAAAAAAAAAAAAACAGTCTGATTCATATACAAATGTACACCTACACACAATTCTTTCATTTCACATGCACTGGTCATCTTAAAAGAGTTTCATTTTTCAATGTGGAAATGAAACACCTTGCATTAATCTCCATCTCAGTGGGGAGAGCTGTATATTTCTTTAATTTAAAGTCAGTTTGACTTTTCAAGTGCTTTCTGACATATCAGTTCAGAGCACAAAGCACAAACACAATCCAGAGAAGAACATCTGAGGAATACATGTATTAAGGAGTGAAAATGGTTATTGCAAGCCAGACTTCAGGACAGTGTATCCAGAGGTAATTAACTCTGAAGCTGTTTGCGAGAACAGCCCCGTATTTCCACCCTCCTTATTTATCCCCGAGTCCTGCTGATGGGTGATTATAACTCTGAAGAACTGCAGGAGGCCTCACTCTCCCATTTACTCAGCCTGCAGCCGAGACCAAAACACTTTCTAATCAAAGCTAAACCATATAATGTGTGTGCATGTGTGTGCGTGTAAATGTCTTTTCAAAATCCAATGACATTTCTCTATCATTTCCAACAATGTCACGCCTAGTTTATGTATGTAGCACTTTTTCCCAGCTTTCTCTGTCAAAGCCACTTTTTGCCTCCCAACAAAAAGAACATTTTAATGGATTGCCCTAATATGCTAGTGCAATTGCAATCTTTTTTTTTTTTTCAGCTCAACCCCCTCGCCAAAGTCTTTAAGAAACTCTGATGGGGAGGGAATCCCACTGTTCAAACCCAATCTGTCATTTCCTGGCAGGCAAACAATCTAAAATGCTGCCAGGCGCCACACAAAAGACCCATACTCCCTGCGCCAATTGACTGCCAGTATGGTCCGCATAATCTTCGATGGTGAGCTTCATTTCACATGCTATTCTGGAACAGAGTTGTATATTGCCTTTAAAACACACCAAAACCACCCCCTGAAAAACACACTTGCTCAATAAAAACGCTGTGCATTTGAACCGGTGACAGACTGTAGGGGAAAAAGCTCAGTAGAGCTGTAGAATATGAATGCAATAAACTAGAGGCAAAAGACGGCTTACATGATGCTCATTCTGCACATGTCTTTTGATCCTGCTCTCCATCATTCCCTGTATTGCTCTCTCTCTGTATCCCATCAATACTTTGCCATTCACCTTCCTTTAAGAGCGTTTTCTTTGCACACATACGTCCGTATGGCGGCTCGAATGAGAAGAGCCTTCAAAATCATACATCACTCCTGCTCAACTCAAAGCAGTTTCGGGAAAATAACAGGAGGTTTGATGGGTAAACACTGCTAAGAGATCCTCCTGATCGATGGATTTCAAACTGTACTTTGTTGAGATGCACATAGAGCCAATGCTGCTCGCATACTGTCTTGTATGCTTCTAAAAACATAAAAAAGCAACTCAGATCTGTTTTTCAACCTTAGAAATAGCAGTAAACTTTTACTGACAGACAAGGAAATGCGAGTGTTTACTTAGGAGAGTGTAATGAACAATCTAGATAATTAAAATTCTGAATAAAAAGAGCAATGTTTGAGATAAACTATGCATTTTTCTTCCTTACTAAGACTGCTGAACAATCAAAATATTACTAATTTGTTCACATTGAATTTGTAAATTCAATCAATTTCCCACAAGTCAGTGTGACTTTGTGCTATTTTTTTGGGTTCAGCAGTGTACATTTATGCAAAAGTGTTCTTTACTTATCTTTTGCACACAAAATAACAACATATCTTTTTATTATTATTTTCTTAACTGTTTGCATCAAACTGCACTGGAATTGCAAGCACATAACAAATGCATTAAACATTTTATTTATTACTGGTTCAATTATGGGTGACATTTTGCTTGTTAAGCTTTGGTGATAATTACAGGTTTTAACATACAAAGACTGCAAATGAAGTTACTTTTTAAATGGCCAATTTGGGTTTCATTTAGCAATAAATTTCCAGTAAAAAAAAAAAAAAAAAAAAAAAAAAAAAAACGATTTATTTATTTAACTTCATTTAACGATTGAATTGTGTGTATGACACTTCTTCTAGGGTCATTTACACTCATCAGAATGAAACGTTTATAACATGAAATTAAATATGCTTGAATTAAATTGGCAAAAAAAAAAAAAAAAATAAAAACATAATTGCATGTATTAATACATTAAATATGACAACCCTAATTTCTCCATGTTCTTGTTTACTGATGAATTGGAGTTACCAACCCAGAACCCACTGAGGTTGTTGACCGGTATCCATCCAGCCTCCTCCGAGTCTTGTTGTTGTGCTGAGAAATGCAGCTGCACAATCATGTAGGCAGGTAAATGTCTTTCGAGAGAAGAGGGCAGTGGGATGAACTGACCTGTGAACAGTGGCAGTCGTCTGCGTTGAGAGGGTCAGGGAGGAAAACAGAAGAGGAGAGCCATTATTTTCCACCTCATTTCCGCTGATGGCCTGCTCAGGAAGGGGGGATGGAAATAAAGAGGAGGAAAACGCGAATTCATTTCAGCCTCCATTTGTAACATGCCTCCTTACAGACTCACTGACAGGTAGAGGAGAATAGCAGAGGATTTCAATGGGCCAATTCGTCCGCTATTAGCCAACATAACCTATGTATAACACACATATAACTCTTCACCCACTGTTGCTGTCTTCCCTGAGAGCCCATGTGAGAATAGATTATGGTAAAGTGATATAACATGGGCTTGTGAGCTTTTTGAATGCCTCTGTTTCACATTACCAAATGGAGGCTTCCACAGCATGCTTCGATTTTGTTGATGTTCTGAGCCATTTGCTGTGTTTTTGTAAATCCATCTATTTTTATCACGCCTAATATGTTACCCTTTCCTTCCCATTACTGTAAATGACACCCTACAGACTAACAAATATACAGAAGACTAATGGAGCGTCTTAAAGCTGTGTATTGGTTGGATAACCCTCCTTTAGACTGTAGAATTGCTTGTAAATGGTAAGTTAAGACTGTTAACTTGGATTCCGTTACATCTCTGCTTGCACGCCTTCGATCTGAGCCAACTAATATTAGCTGTATTACAGAATTTGATATGCAACGATAACAACAACAAAAACATGTCAGATGAGTTATAGTGTTACAGGAAAACCCCTTTAAGGACAAAGATTGAAGGGGGATATGAAAGGAAATCTCAGTAAGGTTTTTTAAGTAATGGCAATCTCATAAATCAATGCCATCCTCTCAAATTCACATTTATCCCTGAGGGAGAGGGGGTGTGGGGTGTGAAGGGAAATCACACACAGCAAAGATAAAAATATGAGGATATTTGAGGGGAAAAAGTTTCTATACTCAAAACTTTTTAGTATTTTTTATTTTTTTATTATTGCACCTCTTTTCATGCATTTTACCTTATATGTGTGGTGCATCAAGGACAGTCACAATACAATAAATAATACATATATAAAACCCATAGAATTCTTAGCACTACTAGTGGACCTTTCATTTGAAATCTGCAATGACCCGAAGCAACATATTTTACGTTTTCCAAAATTCGTGTTGAGTCACGTTTTTCCCATGAGACAGGCTGGTAATGGAGGCTAGCAGGCAGTTCATTAATTACACACACAAACACACACACACACACACACACACACACACACAAAACATCTTTTGTCTTACCAAGAGGAGTTCCTTTCGAAAGCCTTTGTCTATGGAGGTTTGTTGATCAGCAGTTTAATCTTCCCCGGGGTTGTTCTTTTTTTTTCACTCTCTCTGACAGGTCTGGAAGGATAATAGATGTGATCATGGTTCAGACTGTTTCTCTAACATTTGTCATTCAGTTATCAAACTGCCAATTCTGCTTCTGTCAGGTAAGTGTGTTTGGGAGACAAGAAAGCCAGGAGGGAGGTCCTTGTTGATCCAATTTTGGACAGATTTTTATTGAATAGCCTATCAAATGTGTGCATGAAATAGACTGTGTGTGTGTGTGCATGCGTGTGTGTGTGTGTGTGTGCGTGTGAGTGCATGTGTGCGATCATCACACTTGGATGAAGATGTTCTGTGTGTTTTCAGGGATGTAAATCCTTTTCTTGGCATGCAATAGTCCCAAAGCACCCATCAAACTGTCCTTCGGCTGCCAGCCTTACACACACACACCCTCAAACACATGTACACACACTCTCTGCAGGACATTTGTTTCTATTTCTGTCATATTATCTAAAATAAAGCATTCTGGCTTTGTTATAAAATATGTAATTCACTGGTTTCTTCAGTGACAACAAAATGGACATGACGTAACTGAATTTGTGTGTTTTAAATGCTTCATGTTACACTTGTTTCACATCCATCTGAGCTGAATGGTTATATTTTGTTAAAACGATCCACTAGTGGCACGTAAATAACATTCTTGAACAAGGTCATAATCTTTGGAGGAATCAGTGAGATACTATAATAGTTTTTATTAAGAATTTGAATTAGTTTTTATTTGCTTATATATATATATATATATATATATATATATATATATATATATATATATATATATATATATATATATATATATATATATATATATATATATATTGGCAGGAATTACATACTTCACCCCTGCACTTTACCCTAAACCAATGTTCTTCTGCTAGAAGTGAATGACAGATTCTATATTAGTGAAGACATGTAGTCTGCCTGTATTTTCACACTGTGGTTGCATGTCAGGAACTCTATCTAGAATACATCATGCTCTGTGCCTCTTCATATCCATCTCGCTGACAGCTTGCACCGATAAAAACAAGGTGCTTGAACATGAGATATTAATCATTGTTTGTGGAATGAGCAGATGTGGAGTTTCACGTCATCAGGTTTCAAAAAGCAAAAATAAATAAATAACCTAACACATTAGGACTAGCTGCAGTATACGCAAGCAATTAGTTATGGCTTGAGTCAGAACCGCAAATGGTTGAAAAAGGCGAAATGCAACAAACAAGGCAGTTTTAAAATCCATAAAACTGTACTGAAATTATTAGCCTGTCTTTTTCTATGCCTTTGCCATTAAACACCATTATTTGCTTATGTAGCATTGACGTGTTAAACATACTGCAACTCTTGGTCCATTTTCACCCATTTATGACATTGATAATTGTTTCTAGAGAAATGTCTAAGATTTTGATGGGCAAGAAATCAAACTGTGATTTAATTTACCCAGTGGCCTACAGCTGTGATTGCAACTGCTTTTAAACTTTAGATGCACACTAAAAGTTCACTTTCTTTCTTTCTTTCTTTCTTTCTTTCTTTCTTTCTTTCTTTCTTTCTTATCTAAGCATATTTCTCTCCTGATTCAGATTACTATTTCATTGGAGAAAACAATATTTCCTTTTTTTTTTTTTTTTTTTGCTGGAAGCAATAGTTCAAAGCTAAAAATTCTTGATGGATGTTTCTTACAAACACTCAGATTTTCACTTCACAAGGTGTTAATTGATGAACAAAATCTCCATCATTGTGGATGGCCTCAGGGTGAGTACATTTTCGGAAGAATCTCATTTTTGAGTGAACTTTTCCTTTAACAGTGTTATAATAGCACTTCAGATCTCTTGTGTGCTATACTCATGTGATCAAATGATAGCTATCTGTGAGAAACAGATCCAAATTTAATCTGATTGCTGATCATCTAAAATACAATTCCATTGCGTTCAATTAAAAAGTTCTCATTCTGTAAATGGAATTTCAGAATCTTGAAAAAGTGAAGGAATATCAGTATATAACAGTGTTCTGTCGGGTCTCGGGGCTAATCACCTGCCTTTTTGGTGTGTGTGTTTATCACTTGTCAGCTCACCGTGTCTACCTGTTTGAGTTTTCCCCGCCCTCCTTGTTTCTGTGTTGTGAACCTTAATTGCTCGCCACCTGTTTTCTATGTTCTTCTAATTTTACACCTTTATCATTCCCTGTGTTTCTCTGCCTATTGTCAGACTGTTGTTACTCGTTTCAATAGCTCGGATCTTCTAGCTGTTCTTAGCACTCACCTTTGTCGTGTCTTGTCCTCAGGCTCCAGTGTGTTTAGCTGTTTTCTCTGCCCCCTGTTCCCCAGCGCAGAGCTCTTGGAAGCTTCAGTGTCATCCCTCCGGTCTCAGTGGTCGTACAAATAACTGTGGAACGTTACTCATCGGTTTGATTCATCTGCTTCGACTATTCTTCCAGTCACTACGAGTAATCCTGTGAACGTGACTCATCTGATCTGCCTCCTCTGCTTTAAATAAAGCCTTGCGTAAACCCGCATCTGAATCCTGCCCATTTCTCCTGACATAACAGTCTGACCAGATCATGGATTCAGCGGGATCTGATCCACTCCGCTCGGCTCTCGTTCAGCAGGGAGTTTTGTTGGGACAGCATGCCACCCAGCTCGGCACCACCGCGCGGAAAGTGGACACTCTCACTGCCCGGGTCTCCGAGCTCATCGCACGGGTGGACGGTCTTCGGCGAGAGGCAACGAGCGGATCCGTTCTTCACACCGGTATGTTCCACGAGCCCGAACCTCATGCCAACAATCCGACGGTCTATGATGGCGATCCTAACGCCTGTCAAGCGTTCCTCTCCCAATGCTCGCTGGTGTTCGCTCTGCAGCCCCGGCGTTACGCAAAAGAAGAGGCCAAAGTTGCGTACGTACTTACACTTCTTTCGGGCCGTGCCCGCGAATGAGGGATTGCCGTGTGGAGATCGCGGGCTTCCTGTTGTGCAACCTTCGCGGACTTCAGTCATGAGATGGCAAAATTATTTGATCGCTCAGCTCAGGGAGACGAGGCGGCGGCCCAGTTATCGCGTCTGACTCAGGGGAGGAGCTCTGTCACGGACTACGCCATCCAGTTCCAGACTTTAGCGGCGGCCTGTGGCTGGAATGAGAGCGCGCTGCGCGCCCGCTTTCTTGAGGGGTTGGATTTCGCCATTTCATACGAACTCGCGGCCATAGAGCTCCCGCGGGAATTGGATAACCTCATTAATCTCGCGCTCCGTATTGAGGGCCGTCTCAGCCGCCGCCGCAAGCAACGGCAAACTCCCGCCCCGTGGCGCCACCTAGAGTCCTCTTCAGCCAGTTCAGCCGACCGACAGCCCTCGGAGGAGGAGCCCATGCAGTTGGGTCGTTTACGGCTTACACCACAACAGAAGCAGGAGCGTCTGCCGTCGGGGGCGTGTCTATACTGCGGCGGGGGAGGTCACTTCGCTCTGCACTGTTCGTTAAAGGGCCAGGGGCCACCAGTGAGGCGGAGCGTCCTGGTGGGCACGGTTCTTAGTTCAAGCTCTCCTGCAGCACGGCCTCAGCTGCCGTTCCAACTCTCCGTCCAGAGTCAATCTCACGCTGGACTCGCCCTTGTGGATTCAGGGGCTGAGGGGAACTTCCTCGATGCTGCTTCTGCCCAACGATGGAGAATACCACTTATCCCCTTAGTTAGTCCCGTATCAGCATGGTCATTAGCTGGCCGTCCCCTTACCACCATCACTCACATCACCCCCAAGTTAAACCTTCACATTGCTGATAGCCATAGCGAGCTGATTGAGTTGTTTATTATTGATTCCCCTAAGGCCCCTTTAATTCTGGGACACCCATGGCTGCACAAACACAATCCTCACATTGACTGGGTCAACAATTCCGTGTTAGCCTGGAGTCAGTCTTGTCACGTGTCATGTTTGGGTGCTGTTTTTCCTCCTGTCTCTGTGTCTTGTCTTCCTCAGGAGGATCCCTCTGACCTGTCCGGTGTTCCTGCGGAGTACCATGATCTTCGGGCGGTTTTCAGTAAGGCCCGGGCCACCTCGCTACCCCCGCATCGCCCCTACGACTGTGCCATTGATCTTCTCCCGGGCTCTTCTCCGCCTAAGGGTCGTTTATATTCCCTTTCGGGTCCTGAAAGAGAGGCCATGGACAAATATATACGTGAGTCACTTCAAGCTGGGCTCATCCGCCATTCCTCCTCTCCCGCTGGTGCATGTTTTTTCTTTGTTCAGAAGAAGGACGGCTCCCTGCGCCCCTGTATTGATTACAGAGGTTTGAATGACATTACTATTAAGAACAGGTACCCCCTACCTTTAATGTCTTCTGCTTTTGAGTTATTACAGGGAGCTCGCGTCTTCACCAAGTTAGACCTGCGCAACGCCTACCACTTGGTGCGTATTCGGGAGGGGGATGAGTGGAAGACGGCGTTTAACACTCCTTCGGGACACTACGAGTACTTGGTTCTTCCGTTTGGTCTTACCAATGCTCCAGCCGTTTTCCAGGGACTCGTCAACAGCGTGTTGGGTGACATGATCAATCAATTTGTCTTTGTGTATTTGGATGATATCTTGATTTTCTCCCCTTCTCTCCAATTACACACCCAGCATGTCCGACGGGTTCTCCAGCGCTTACTAGAGAATCAGTTGTTTGTCAAGGCGGAGAAGTGCGAATTCCACGCTGAGTCAGTTACGTTCCTTGGCCACATTATTTCCACGGAGGGGATCAAGCCAGATCCCGCTAAGATTGAAGCTGTCGCCCAGTGGCCGGTCCCTGACTCCCGGAAGGCTCTGCAGCGATTCCTGGGTTTTGCCAACTTCTACCGGCGATTCATCAGAAATTTTGGTCAGATCGCTGCACCACTCACAGCCTTAACCTCCACCAAGGTGTCCTTCAGATGGAACCGGGAGGCGCAGGTAGCCTTTGACATTTTAAAGTCCCGTTTTGTCTCTGCACCTGTTCTGTTAGTTCCAGATCCTGAGGCCCAGTTCATTGTGGAGGTTGATGCTTCGGACGTCGGGGTTGGCGCAGTTCTATCTCAGCGTTCCCTCCACGATGGGAAGCTCCACCCTTGTGCATTCTTCTCTCGTCGTCTCAGCCCTGCAGAACGTAACTACGACATCGGCAATAGAGAACTGTTGGCGGTACGATTGGCCTTGGGTGAGTGGCGTCACTGGTTGGAGGGGTCAGTGCAGCCCTTCTTGGTCTGGACGGATCACAAGAACCTGGAATACGTCCGTTCGGCCAAGAGGCTGAGCTCGCGCCAGGCCCGTTGGGCACTCTTCTTTGCCAGGTTCAACTTCACCCTCTCGTACCGGCCGGGCTCTAAGAACACCAAACCTGATGCCCTCTCTCGTCTGTTCGATGCTCCAGGGGGGGAGGTTGCGGCCGAGGCCATCCTTCCTGAGGGGGTGGTGGTCGGGGCTCTTTCATGGGGTATCGAGCAGCGAGTTGAGGAGGCCGGTCGAGGGGTGCAGGTGCCGGGAGAGTGCCCGGCGGGCAGGTTGTCGGTGCCGGCTGCGCTGCGCTCTGAGGTCCTTGAGTGGGGTCACTCATCCAGGTTAGTCTGCCATCCAGGTATTCGGAGAACGTTGTCTGCCATCCGACAGCGTTTCTGGTGGCCTACTATGGCTGCCGATGTTAGACAGTTTGTGTTGGCCTGCCCCACATGTGCCCAAAGTAAGCCGGTCAATCGTCCTCCTGATGGTCTGCTAACCCCTCTCCCTATCCCTTCCCGTCCTTGGTCACACATTGCCCTTGATTTCGTCTCTGGGCTTCCTCCGTCGAAGGGTAACACTGTGGTTCTCACGGTGGTGGATCGCTTTTCCAAAGCTGTTCATTTTATCCCCCTGCCCAAGCTGCCCTCCGCCCGGGAGACCGCCCAACTGGTGGTGGACCACGTCTTCCGTCTCCATGGATTTCCGGTGGATGTGGTTTCTGATAGGGGTCCCCAGTTCGTCTCCCGGTTCTGGAGGGAATTTTGTAGACAGATTGGGGCCTCCGCAAGTCTGTCTTCAGGGTTTCATCCCCAGACCAATGGGCAGTGTGAGCGGGCCAACCAGGATCTAGGAAGAATGCTCCGCTGTCTAGCATCCAACAATCCGAGTTCCTGGTGCCAGCAGCTCTCATGGGCAGAATACGCTCATAACACACTTCCGGTGGCCGCGTCAGGTATGTCCCCTTTTGAGTGTTCTGTTGGTTATAACCCACCTTTGTTCCCCTCACAGGAACCCGACGCAGCGGTTCCATCCGCCCTGGCTTTCGTCCAGCGCTGCCGTCGCACCTGGGAGAAAGCCAGGAGGATTCTGATCCAAACCTCTGGCCGAACCAAGACCGCAGCTGATCGTCGCCGGTCCTCTCCTCCTGCCTATGTGTGTGGTCAGCGGGTTTGGCTTTCTACCAAGGATCTGCCTCTCCGGGCGCCTTCTCGTAAGCTGGCACCCAGATTCATTGGGCCATTCCGCATCACCAAGGTGGTTAGTCCGGTGGCGATCAGGCTCAAGCTCCCTCCAACTTTTGGTCGGGTTCACCCGGTATTTCATGTTTCCAGGGTCAAGCCGGTGTTCTCTTCCCCCCTTAATCCTGCTTGTAGTCGGCCCACCCCCCCGCCCCCTCGTCTTGTGGATGGATCTCCCACCTATACGGTTAAGAGATTACTCGATGAGCGGCGCCGCGGCAGGGGGTTTCAGTATCTTGTGGACTGGGAGGGGTATGGCCCAGAGGAGAGGTGCTGGGTGCCGTCCCGGGACATTCTGGACCGCTCGTTGATTGAGGACTTCCGGCGACATCGAGGTAGGGCCCTTCCTAGAGCGTCAGGTGACGCTCCTGGGAGGGGGGGTACTGTCGGGTCTCGGGGCTAATCACCTGCCTTTTTGGTGTGTGTGTTTATCACTTGTCAGCTCACCGTGTCTACCTGTTTGAGTTTTCCCCGCCCTCCTTGTTTCTGTGTTGTGAACCTTAATTGCTCGCCACCTGTTTTCTATGTTCTTCTAATTTTACACCTTTATCATTCCCTGTGTTTCTCTGCCTATTGTCAGACTGTTGTTACTCGTTTCAATAGCTCGGATCTTCTAGCTGTTCTTAGCACTCACCTTTGTCGTGTCTTGTCCTCAGGCTCCAGTGTGTTTAGCTGTTTTCTCTGCCCCCTGTTCCCCAGCGCAGAGCTCTTGGAAGCTTCAGTGTCATCCCTCCGGTCTCAGTGGTCGTACAAATAACTGTGGAACGTTACTCATCGGTTTGATTCATCTGCTTCGACTATTCTTCCAGTCACTACGAGTAATCCTGTGAACGTGACTCATCTGATCTGCCTCCTCTGCTTTAAATAAAGCCTTGCGTAAACCCGCATCTGAATCCTGCCCATTTCTCCTGACATGTTCATTTCAGTCTCGATCATATTAGTTTAAACCAAGTAATACATATGAATTTTTAGAGATTGGCAGTGTAATTTATCGCCACTTTTTCTTTGCAATAATATACTTAATTTTGGGATGAGCTTTTTCTTAGGATTAGATTCATTCTTATAAATTTAGTCATGTTTTATAGGCAATTGAGATGTTTTAAAGTTCTCAGAGTTCAGCAAACTTAAGACACATACAGCGAATGTGAAGTAACAAAAACACCTTTTTCTTTTTTTTTGATTTTTACAAAGATATATAATATGAAAAAAAAAAATCACATATATAAGGATTGCATAACTCATAAGAAATCACAGGCGTTGTAAAACTGTATCATCTAAAAGAATAATTAATATTGTAACTATATAACTTTAAATTTAATGTTGGCCTAAGGCAAAACTGAATTAATCTGCTGAGCGAGAGCCTGCAGAAAGTTAGCATTAAGTGAAACTGCATTCTCTTTCTGCACTCCAGCAAAAACTGCTGCTGATTCTAAAATCATTGTTGACTTTTGCCAAATGTCACACTCAAATGTGCAACTCTGAATGAAGAGATTAGAGACACTCACAGATGAGCTGCTAAATGTCTGCAGATATTCTACAGTATGTTCCTTGGTGTCAGCTTGTCTGATTACACAAATCAATAGTGTGATGTATTTAAAGGAACAGTATATCCAAAAATAAAAATGGTATTATTATTTACCCTCATGTCATGCCAGACACATGTGATTGTTATATATCTCTGCACAGAAGGGTCAAATATGATCCTGAACCACAAAAACAGTCATGGGGCCTTTTTTTTTTTTAAATTGACATTTATACATTACCTGAATGAATAAATAAGGTTTTCATTGATGCATAATTTGTTAGCGTAGGAAAATATATGTTCAAGATACAACATACAATAATAAATATTGATTAATTCACTTTTAAAGTTCAGATTAAGTTCTTATCAATGCATACTACTAATCAAAAATGTAATTTTGATGTATTTATGGTAGGAAATATATTCATGGTATAAAAATATATTTATGGAATACAATCTTCACTTAATATCCTGATGATTTTTGGCATAAAAGAAAAATCTATAATTTTGACAGATACAATGTATTTATTGTTGGCTATTGCTATAAATATGCCTGTTCTATTTATGACTGGATTTGTAGTCCAGGGTCACAAATGTGAAGACAGTTTTCAATGCTCTGAAGATGTTTTTGTGCTTTGGAGAAATTTTGGCACGCTCTGAAATTTGTGCTTTTTTTCAATTTCTTATGAACATATTAATGTCTAAAGTCTGATTACATTGTATTCAGCACAAACAGGACAGTATATGTTTAGGTTTGCACTTTTGAGAAAACAACATTTGGGTGTGGTTACATCAAACATTTAAAATACAAATCTCAAATAAAATATATTGTAAATACAGTATTAGATAAAAACAAAAAGTAAAACTCAAAGTATAATTGGAAATGTTCGT
>NW_020526391.1:0-22500 GCF_003368295.1 Carassius auratus | reverse complement strand
ATAATTCAAAGTTCCAATTTGGTAAAAAAAAAAAGAAAAAAAAAAGTTATTTATTTATTTAATATTTTGCAGATTTGTTTTATTGATGGGATATATATATATATATATATATATATATATATATATATATATATATATATATATATATATATATATATATATATATATATATATATATATAAACCCTACTATTTTGAAAAAGATGGAAAATGGAAAGTGCCATTATATTTTCAATAAGGCCAGAGTGCCGAGCTATATTTATTTTATTTTTTATGTTCACTCACAATGACAGGTCAAGAAAGAAACCAATTTAGACCTGGAATCTAATTCTTGAAAGCCTTAAATACAGTAATCTTTTTCAAAACACCACTATATGCAGCTGATTCCATCGAACATGTGCAAGTGCACAAGTGTCTTTTCATATGACATGAAAGTGTCTCTCCACCTTGGGAGTGATCGGTCCAGAAATAGCACAAGTATAAAGACAATGTTGTGACAGGTTTATTTATTGGAAGCATGCAAGCTGAAAATCAGGGTAGAGAGTAGGGACAGTATCCATATTTTAGAGTCATGTTGAGACAAAAATGAATGCACTAGGTGTGTGTATTTGTGTGTAAAAGAGTGAGAAGGACAGAAGGAGAGAGATAGATTAATTCCCAGTAGAAGGTCCTGCCAAATACTCAATGTTACAGGAAGAAAAAATAGCCTCTTTTCCGGACTCGGCAAGCGAAAGTTTTGAATCTGCTGTCATCTTGCCATAACTTTGGCCCCACTGTCACCCCACCCCAGGGGCAGTACATTTACTTTCGCTGTTTTTCTGAAATAATTTTGACATGGTGGGTGTCATTGTGTTTTGGTAGATTTATCAGCTGTGGCAGGCGGTCATTTAGTTAGTCACAGAGATGACATGCTGTCAAGAGTGAAATGATACAAAGGCTTCAGCACACGGTCAAGGCCTCGAACAGACAAACTCCTTAGTTATCCACTCCAGAACAGAGATGCAGGGCTAAAAATAATGACAGCAAACCAGCCAAAACACACAAAAAGTACAGGTTGTTTTCAACAGAATAACAACTTCGCCATAGCTAAAATGTGATGTGTGTGAATTTGAAAAGTGGTGTTTGCTAACTCAAGAGAACGACCGCTGCTGCAGTGGATAACTTAAGAATATCAACACCCGTATTAGGGCTGAAGATCACAAGAAATCATTATGTACAGTCAAAAAACTATTTCCAGAGGTCATCACAATGCCAGAAAATGTCACACACAAAATAACAACAAAAACCCTCCCACACAGTACAGGTTGTTTTCTGGCTCTTTTACTTCTTTTTTTTATTATTTTTTTCATGTGTTGGTAATTCTGTGGAATAGCACTTCTACCTTGAACTAAATTGTAATCATTGTGATTTGAATAATGCTGTTCACTAAATCAAAAGAATGAATGGTAGTGAATAATCAGAGAATGTGAACACCTACCTCAGGTTGAAAGTTCCGAAAAAAAGGGGGGTTTCATGCACTTCACGATTTTTTAAGGGCTTACTATCAACTTCTTAAAAAAAAAAAAAAAAAAGGTAAGACACAACATTCACTTTTTCCTAATAAACAACTTTTTTTGGTATATTTACAGAAAAAAAAAATGTATAGTTCAACCAAAGAAGGCCATCCAAATAATTTAGCATTACATAATTTGATAATTTGGATCAGTGTGCCATCAGAATGAGAGTCAAAAAAATTGTTTCAATAATCCAGTAACTAAGTAAAAAGCTTCATGTTTGTAATAAACAAATTCATCATTTGCTTCTAGCTACATACTGTACAAGTTCTCTCTCCATACAATGCTCAGTGCAAGATTAAAAATAAATAAATAAATATGTCGATGTTGATTGATGGACTGGAGTCGTGCGACTCTACAATCTGAATGTCTCAACAGAAATCATCAGAGACTCATCAGACCAGGCAACATTTTTCCAGTCTTCAACTGTCAAATGTTGGTGAGCTCATGCAAATTGTATCCTCTTGTTCCTATTTGTAGTGGAGATGAGTGGTACCCAGTGGGGTCTTCTTCAGTTGTAGCCCATCTGGCTCAAGGTTGCGTGTGTTGTGGCTTCACAAATGCTTTGCTGCATACCTCGGTTGTAACGAGTTATTTCAGTCAAAGTTGCTCTTCTATCAGCTTGAATCAGTCGGCCCATTCTCCTCTGACCTCTAGCATCAACGGCATTATCGCCCAGAGGACTTCCGCATACTGGATGTTTTTCCCTGTGTGAGATGTATAGTTTAATAGGACTGACTCATTTAGGCATGTGAATGGATGCCATGTAATTTTAAATAAAACAATTGAATTAATTCATAATTAATTTCATTGATTAAATTAAATTTTTTTTTGCATTTAAACTAGACAAAAAAAATATGAGGTGTTAGATGCTGCCTCTCCATTCTGAATGGGCATAACACATCTGACAAGAAATGGTTTTGTAAAGTCACAAAACAATTACTTCACCAGAAGTCATCATGATGCCGGAATATGGCAAGCACACCTTGGCCAAGAGGGACAGACTGTGATCTAGTCTACTGACTACATGAAAATAAACACAGCAACACAGGGATGACATGCTGTCAGGACTGAAATGAGACAAAGGCTTCTGTGCTCGGTCAATGTTTCAGACAATCTCTTTGTTGTTCTGCTTCTAGACAGAGATGCAAGGCTAAAAATAATGACCCTTAATGCAACAACACAACACAAGAAGAAAAAAAAGCACACGTTGTTACATGTCTGAAGATTTTTTTTTTTTTTTTTGTGGTAAATTCTGTTGAGTACCTAAATGGTGATCTGTGTAAATTTGCACGGAGCTGTTCACTAAATCAAGACAATTGTGGTCGATAGCCAAAGAAAGATTAACGCACAGACCTACAACACATTGGCCCAGGGCCCCAGATCAGCAGAGGAACCCAATGAGCTGCAAAAACAGTGAATATTTACTGAAACATCTTTGCCTGTTAAACTGTTTCCGCACCACACCATTTGAAAACATTGCCCTGCATGGTGCCCCTCTTGGACGTGAGGCCCCTGGGCACGTGCCCAATTGCCCATATGGTGTATGCACAGTAGTTTAAAATTAATTGTGTGACATAAGCCAGAAAGCAACTCAAAGTATTCACAATCAATAAATATAAAATGAACATAACTACAAATTGAGAGGATATAGTAAAAGGTTTATATATATATATATATATATATATATATATATATATATATATATATATATATATATATATATATATATATATAGCATAAGTATATGTAACATGCAAACTCGTGCTTGAGCTATATACTGTATATCATGATGTTTTTGCTTGTGTTTCTAATGTAAGCTCCGTTAGCAACACCATGACCTAGAGAGGCTGGAAACCTACATAATTCTGATGTGAATGTGAAGTGAAAACCTGAACGAAATTGGATTGCTGCCATTATATTCCATTCGTGTTTAGAATGTGAACACCCATATCAAAGCTGAAGGTCACAAGAAATGGTTATGTAGAAGCAAGACAATTACCAGAGGTCATCACAATGCTGGACAGTATCAAATAAGCCCTGTACAAAAAAAGAAAAGAAAAATACAAAATAAAAAATAAATAAATAAACAAACCACTGTGGTCTATTCTACTGTCTACATGAGAATAAACACAACAGCTGATTTGCACAAGGTCAGAGTCTGCATGCAGCGATCCACACACAGTTTATAGGGGATGATAAAAAGAACAAGGTCACGGTACCGAGGTTAAGAGTGAAAGTTGAGCTGTTAGTCATCACAGCTGCCGCCTACTCCTTGTCGGAAAGAATGTTTCCTGCATGCTGAGAGATAAATCGCATCACTCTCTCTTTGTCCACATGTTTACAGAAACATGCGGGACTCGTGACACACTTCTAGGTTGAACTGACTATACATTTTTAATTGTGTATTTCACTGTAGATCTTACAAAATATTCCACTATGTATTTTATTTCTGATTTGATTGTGTAATAAAAAGATACATATTGTATCAATATACTTTCTCACTTACTTTGGTCGATCAGGGTGCCAAAGAATATCATCTGCATGGATTATGTTTTGTTGCATTAATGTTATTTTGGAATAGTAATTGCATTAAAAAAAAAAAAAAAAAAAAAATGTTAAAGGAATAGTTCACAAATGAAGATTTGCTGAAAACTTATTCACCCCCAGGACTTCCAATATGTTTGTTTCTTTATCAGAACAGATTTGGAATCATTTAGCATTATATTTACTTTTTTCACAATAGATCCTCTGCAGTGTATAGGTGCCATCAGATTGAGAGTCAAAACAGCTGTTAAAACACAATAATAAGTGAAAAAAAGCTGTCCGTTTGTCATAAATACTGTACATTCAACATTAAGATTTTTTTTTTTTTTTTTTACATTTTTATCCAAACCATTGCTTCCATTGCTACCATAACTTTGCTTTCTCCAGTGAAACAGTCATCCTTTTTAATTACAAACATATTTCGCTTTACAAGATGTTAAATGATGGACTGGATTGGTGTGGATTATTTGTGGATGTATTGTGATGTTTTGTATCAGTTATTTGGACTCTCAATCTGATGGCACCCATTCACATGGGTCTATTGGTGAGCAAGTAATTTCTCCAAATCTATGTATAACAGGAGGTTCTGTGAGCAGGACACTATATCAAAGGTCAGAGGATATACAGGATATAGAGGGAGTTACACCGAGTTACTGCAGCATGCTGGTCGTTGCATTCTAATTGGTTGCATCACTAAATTACTGTCAATCTCCATTAGGTATTAAAGCCCATTAGACATCATCAGTCCTGCACTTGAGGATGAGTCTTTACTCACAAATTGAGATATGGAGACAACAAATACCCACACACAGGTCATCACCTTGATTTAGCTTCCCTTTGCTAAGAGAGCCAGAGAGCTCTAAAGAGCCCTTGATGAAAAACACACACAGCTATCCCTTCCGTGACTAACCTGATACTCATCAGCTTCATTTGCATTCAATCAGTGAATCACACCCTCGCCCCTTCCATCTCATAAGGTAGAACTGGTGTAACACTCATGAACTGCACAGATCCGGAGCTCCTGAGAGCAAATTGAGCTTTTATGCATTTCTTCTGTGGTACGTTAGTGAAAAAAAAAAAAAAAAAAAAACATAATCATAATAATAAAAGAAAAAAACAAACAAAAAAAAAAAAACACGGTGGGGTTTATTTTTTAGAGCTTCATAAGTCTGATATTGTATTTACCTGGAAAATGACTGAAGTGAGAATAAAGGGGTAATTTAGACTAGATTAGCATTTCCAGAAAAAAAAATGATAAAAAATAATAATAATAATAATAGTGCTTAGAAAAAAGCAGCCAAGTAATATTGCTGAAGTTTTAGGTTTATGTTTTAGAATTAGAGCATCCATTTTACCACTGTCACACCGCTTACTATGAGTCTTATTTTTAGACTCTATATGAGAAGCAACACACAATATCACACTGTCTTCGCTGTTTAAATGTGATATTTAGATAAACAGATGCAATGAAGAAGAGAACAATCACAAATTAGGATGCAAATATTATGATGATGCCATCATAGTCAGTCACAGTTTGAATGTAAAACTCTAACAATGCAAGATGAGAGATTTTATTGTCAAATCTTAAACTTTATAAACTTCTTAAACTTTCAGTTTGATCTTAAAAATCCAATCTTAATTTTTATATGCTTTAAAAAAATAAAAAATAAATAAATAATGTTTGTTAAATAATAAAATATTAAATAAAAATAATAAAAAAATTACATATACAAATATTGGCATATAGTATTCATTTGTGAGAAAAATAAATAAATAGTGTAATTAACATCAAAATTAAACTAAGTTAACTTAGTGGAGACAATTTTTTTTTTTATTTTTTTTTACTGATTTCTTTTAAAATGTAGCTAAACTTAAACCGCTAAAATTAAGCTAAATGCTTCG
The DNA here is from genome assembly GCF_003368295.1 of Carassius auratus. NCBI lineage: Eukaryota > Metazoa > Chordata > Actinopteri > Cypriniformes > Cyprinidae > Carassius > Carassius auratus. Next base: position 16,499 of record NW_020526391.1, on the reverse strand, counting down.
TCACACCTAGATTCAAAGTGTAAAATATAAGCATCATATTATGTCAATACAGTACAGTAGTACAATACTACTGGTACATTTTATAGGCCAAGATTAAAATTATTATGTATTTATTTTTTTTAATGCAAAGCAACCGTTTTATACATACTATCTGTAACAGAGCATCTTTATCCACCAAGGAGGCCCACAGTCTGAAAAAGGTTGTAGACCTGCATTATACTCTGAAATGGCCTGTGCTCTTTCAATTGATCAAAGAAAACTGGTTCTGAGCAAACAGAAATTTACTCCTTGAAACCACACAGCTCTGCAGAAAGCATGTGTCACTAAAAACAGCTTTAGTTACCTTCACAATCATATACACTGACTGAACTTTACTTTGAAAGGGCATTTCATGCTGGCTTTTCCTGAGAGAATGGCTCTTCTAACTTTCCAGAATCCAAAGCTCTATCATATTGATATGCCTCAAGTGTGTGTGTGTGTGTGTGTGTGAGGTGTGTGTGTGTGTGTGCACTTGTCATGGTTATCACAGCTTTAGATTGTGGCTTCAGGTGCTTGATGGATTCATTATCATTGCGGTTGAGCCCCTCATGACTGCAGCAGACAGAAGGAGGAGTCCAGGCTCAAGGTCACATGCACCGCTCGCCGAAAAAAGAAGGGCAGGGGGAAGGAAGGAAAGAAAGAAAGAAAGAAAGAAAGAAAGAAAGAAAGAAAGAAAGAAAGAAAGAAAGAAAGAAAGAAGCGCATGAGCTGAAACTGAGGAATGACATGAGGGAAACGCTGCCTGTGTGCTAATTAAAATGAGTACTGTTTTATTCTATGAGCTGTAAATGCAGCGATGAAGGTAATATATGATTTTGGACGCATAGTAATTAGCTGACTTCTGTTTAAACTGTTTATTGATCCTTTTTAGTGCAGCAATTTATAGCCCTTGATTTCTTAACTGGATGACCTGTCTGCTTTTCTCCTCAAAAAAGGCATAGAGAGGGGTCATTTTATTATGCTTAATTGTTTCTTGCTCTTTGAATAAAACAGTTGCATGTACTAGCTTTTAAATCTTGAAACCCTATCTCAGTCCAAATATATATATATATATATATATATATATATATATATATATATATATATATATAACTTAAATATGTTTGGAACCAGTTGATTCAATGTTCATAATGAATCAAATTGATCAAAAGTTACAGTAAATATATTTATATGATGTTACAGAATATTTCCTTTTAAAAAATCATCAAAATATAAATAAAGCAGCTGATATGTTGATTTGGTGTTCAAGTCACATTTCTTATTATAATCTATGTGGGCTGCTTTATTTTTTTAAATATTTTGTAACATCATATAAATATATTTACTGTAACTTTTGATCAATTTCATTCATTATGAACATTGAATCAACTGGTTCCAAACATATTTAAGTTATTTACATAAAACAGAAAAGTATAAATTACTAAGCAATCATTATGCAGCCCTTGCCATATAAAAACATATAAAAAGCTGACAGAACCAAGTCATGATAAAATGAATAACAACATACAGGTTTGGATTGACATGAGGTTGAGTAAATAAAAACTGAAAATTAACTATTTTTTATGAAACAAGGAAGATAGACAGACAAAATGATTCCTGTGAATCTTCATTACAGTGAACCTGTCATACAATAATGAAGGCTTTCCAAAGAGGCTGTTATGAAAAGACAGGACAACAGCAACTATATTAGACCTGCCAGAAAATGTCAAAAGTGGAACGATCACGTACAACTAAACAAAACACTTTTCGAGAACCTTCACTAACATAGCGAGTGGAACTCATGGACAAATGACAAAATATTAAGGCTTTAAAATATATTACTGTCATCTTTTAGAAACTTTCTCATAAATCCCTCATAAGTTTATGCTTAGAAATAAGTCTGGTTTGCTGATTTGGCAGAAGTAGTTTTTGTTGTTGTTTTTGACTTGCAGCAGAATTGTCTCTTTTCATGTTTTGTAAAGTACATCTGGGATTTGAACATATGGGCATTTTGGATGGAAAATGAAATGCAAAGGAAATGGATTTTACAGAGTTGTGCTATATTGTGAAAAAGATTAACTTCCAAATACATCTACTCATCAAATCTACAGCAATCCATTTCCCTGCAGATAAACTTGCCTAAAAATCACAACCGCTGACAGACAAACAAGAGAAAACTCCAAATGTATCTTAGTGAAACTCCACTCAAACAATCCTAGGAGAGAAAAAGTATGTGCAATCATATGAAATAGTGCTAAATAATACATTACATTTTTTTGTACGAGTCTTAACATGAATGTTTAAGATTCAGAAACATATATACTACATGTACAGCACTTTATACTGGGGGAAAAGTATTCATAATTGGCATATTGATCCCGTCCTGTAGCAATTCTAATCAAATATTAATTCAGAAACCCATTAATCTCAGTTCAGTTTCTTGATTTTTGGAACAAGATGGATCAGAAGGTTTATTTCAATGCAAGAACAGACCATGCACAAATATGCTTGTGCAATCATTAAAATGAACATGGTGGAGATCACAGATTTGATCGGATACAAAGATGCCTTTGAATGAAAGTACTGCTCTTGCAGTTACTCTCCAGATCCTGATCATCATCATCTTCTGAGAAAGAGTTTCTCGACTGACTGAATGATAGTGAATTCACATTCAACATGTCAGCCAAAGACTTTGCCTTTTGAAGAATTCCATCTCCGAGCTATGATCGCTGTACATTGTGTCAGATATATCACTGAGAACATGACATGTCCACTACCGTCCATAAATCTGAGGAATGAGAAAGAAAATGAGTACTAATTCTGTATCTGGTGCATTGGACATTGACCCTATTTCAGCACTGTGTTGTTATATTTATTTATTTATTTATTTATCATCTTTATTTACTTATCATATTTATTTACTTATCGACCTATTGCTGGACTGTGTCCAGCTGGTGGAATGACCTCCCAATCTCAATACGAACAGCTTAGTCTTCACTCATTTTCAAAGAACATCTAAAGTGTTCCAGTAGCTCAATTGGTAGAGTATTGCGCTTATCAAGAGCAAGGTGGGGGTTCGATTCCCTGATCATATATAAAAATGTATAGCTTGAATGCACTGTAAGTTGCTTTGGATAGAAGTGTCTGCTAAATGCATAAATGTATTATTTTTTTAATTTAAAGATTCATCTTTTTCGCCAGCACTTGACCAACTAATACTAGCACCTACCTTTTCTTTTATTGTCATAATTTAATTAAATTAAAAAACCTGGCTACGTGTTCGGTACTAGACTAACTGAGACTTGTCATGACACTTGTATACTGTTGTTGTTCTCTTGTTGGTCTGATTGCTTCTATTGTTTCTCATTTGTAAGTCGCTTTGGATAAAAGCGTCTGCTAAAATTAAATGTGAATGTAAATGTATTTATTATTTATTTATTTATTTATTTAAGTATTGCACATGGGTATGCCATTTATGTGTATAACAGGGTTGTGTGCCAATCATAATTAAACTGACCATTCCTTTAAAAATTATTGTGATTTATCACTAGGAATCACTCATAAAACCCATACCCACATTATCATATACAACATATGTAAATTCAGCCTACCAACAAGACGAACACTGCAATACTGAAAACTGAGGCTTAAAAAAAAAAACAATCATGCCTAAAAAGCCAGAAATGTATCTATCTATCTATCTATCTATCTATCTATCTATCTATCTATCTATCTATCTATCTATCTATCTATCTATCTATCTATCTATCTATCTATCTATCTATCTATCTATCTATCTATCTATCTATCTATCTATCTATGCATTTAGAGAACAAAAACAGTCAAAAATCTGCCTCAATGTGGCAAAGTAATAGGTTTTATTAGACTTTGGTTGCCTAAAACTTGTTGTGCGAGGTACAAACAGTAACATGACTAAAAAATTCCTACACAACACAGACTGAAATTACATTCAGAAGGCAACAGAGACGTCTGACAGCACTCTACACTCACAATGTTTGCTAAAAAAAACAAACAAAAAAAAAACTACACAAACGGTACACATACACAAAACATTATGCTCTCCATTATCCAACAATACTGCTATTATCCAGATTTACCATGGTCTTTCTATCTTTCTTTTTCTTTCTTTCTTTCTTTCTTTTTCTTTTTTTTCTTTCACCCCTGGAGTGTCTTTCAATCATAGTGGTGAAGGGAAAGGGTGAGAGAGATGGTCGAAGGCTCCTTGGTATGTCGATCCATCATCAGTAGGAGGGGTCTCTACTGAGCTCAGTCACGCTGTAATTTCTCCTTTTCTATTGAGACACTCAGCACTCTCCCTCCGTTCTATTGACAACCGAAAATGGCTTTGCCAACCTGACTGACAACTTTGTCTACCTGACAGAAAGCATAAAGCAGAGGCGCAGAGATCAGACCAATAGAGCTGTGGAGATTACGCTCTCCCATTATTTGACATCATATCAGATTGAGTCATTGTGATAATGCACAAGTGTGTGTGTGTGTGTGTGAGAGTGCGAGTTGTTTTCTCTTAAAGTAGCTTGTCGCTGCTGATTTCTTTGTGTTGTATTTATTTTCTCGACCAATTTAAAGAGCAATTTATCTGTGAAGAGACTCCATTCTGTGAAAATGTCTTTTCTCATATATGGAAACTTCTTTCATCTTTAAAATTAATGTCTAGAGTATAAGATCATTATCCTTTGTTCCCGAATATTTGGTTCAAAGATCCTCTATTCACCCTGTCATTTAAAGTAAAAAAAAAAAAAAAAAAAAAAAAAAAAAAAAAACTGCTAATACTTGAAGAAAAAAAAGAAAAGAAAAGAAAAATAAACAAGACAGACAAAGATAGATAGATAGATAGATAGATAGATAGATAGATAGATAGATAGATAGATAGATAGATAGATAGATAGATAGATAGATGCTAAAAATGAATGTATTACATTGACAGAGCTCATGTGGGCATCATGGAGACTCTAATGTAATTTAGATGAAGTGCCACTCTGTATTTAATAAAAGTCCCAGTAGTCCTTCTTTTCCTTACTTAATAAAAGCTAAGAGCCGGTGATAGAGAGAGAGAGAAAAAAAAAAAAGTTATTTTGAGATTATTTATGCACAATGAACCCTGAGGGGTCGTTTCTGCATGTTTGTGCTTGTGTTCTGTAATCCTAAACCTAATTAACCCTAACTAACCCTTTACTTTAACAGAACAATTCTGTTGTTATTTACACACACTCAGGTCATTCCAAACACACATGACTTTCTGTCTTCTGAATAATATTCTGGCTCTTAATAGACATGGGTTGTTAAAACTTACATTTAAAAAGAGTGGCCTGAATATTCTTTAAAAAATCATTTTGTAATCAAAAGAAGAAAGAGCATTATATGGGTTTGGAACAACATGATTGTATAAATGACAAAATTAAACTTTTTTTTTATTAGGTCAAACCGACCTTGATTTGAACCAAAAATGACCCATTTCAATATTTGTGAATTATTATATTCAATATAAAGTTATTGCCTACTGCTTACATCTTTTCTTTCTTGCTTTAGGCCAACAAGGGAACAGAAAGAGTGGAGGCACACTCTTTATTCCTTCAACATGTCTACAATCCACAGGAGGCTCGTTGCCACAGGAGCAGTAAGGGTGACTTGTGCAAAGCAGGTGACGGTAACTTGCTATTGGCTCATCCATCTGGAAACATGACAATTAGTGCTTCTATTGTTGCCTGACATGAGCCTGGTTTTCAGAGCTGTGAACCACAAAAACAGTGAGTGCTAGACCACTACAAAACCTAATTGTCTGCAATGGGGGGTGGGGGGAGAGACCTGTAAGTACATTAGTAGTGTTTGATTTAAACACATGATGGTTTAAAAAATACTCAAATACATTTTTCATTGCTAAGTTTTTCTTTTCTAACTTTTCAAAACAAATCTTAAAAAGATAAAATGTGATTTAAGTGTCAAATATATTTAGCCTATCCATCCATAACTGTGACAGCAACATTTTTTCATATTAATTAAATTATGTCTGCCCTGTCCAGAAGCAGTTTAACATTAATTTAATTGCTTTCAGAGGCAGGGAGGAAGTCAGAGGAGACAATGAATTAGTGTAGCTTAATAGAAAAAGAGAATTCGAAATTCAATATATTAGTTATACAATGTTTTACAAAGTGGATTATAGTGTTATATATGATAAGAGTCATAATCTTTGAAGCAAGTTTATGCAAATAAAATCAAACTTCTCTATGAACTCCATTATGTCAAGTCTGAGATACTGCAGTGTTCATCATCCTAAATCAAGGATCCTCAAATCTGGCCAATCAAATCTCTTCCCTGCAGAGTTTAGCTCTAACCCTAATCAAACACACCTGAGCATGCTAATCAATGTCTTCAGGATTATCAGAAAATCACAGGTAGGTGAGTTTGATCAATGTTGGAGCTAAACCCTGCAGCGCATTGGCCCTCCGGGACATTCAGCGGTTCAGAACTTTTCAGAGAAATTCTGAGAAAATTCAACATCAAACAAAGTGCTTGAAATTTGTTTTTGTCTTTTAGCTGTATTGGAGGCTTTATTGTGAACCAACAAAACACAATCAGTGTCTTGCCTTCTTGTCCTGACATTGGATCATTAGTAAAAATCAAGTTCTAACGGCAATGCCTTATAAGGTCCAAGCAAAGCCTTTGGTGTGTTGAGAGAGTCCGTTTTTCATATTCCTTGTGATCAATATGATGAGAGGCATAAATACATAAATTAATAAATAAACAACCAAACATGAAATACAAGGAAAATAAAGAAAAGCATGACATCAGTCCCATGATGCAACATGAAGGCAACAGAGACAGACTATTTATGTGCTGTAGCACCTTTGTGGTTACAGAGAGTACATTGATTGAAATTTGAGAAAGTTAAAATGGACGAGATTGTCATTAATGAAAACACAAGTTTAAAGGAATAGCCACCCCAAAGTGAAAAATTGCTTTAAATGTACTCAGCCTCAGGCCATCAAGATCGAAAATTAGTGTGCCCCTTCAATAGAACAGAATTAAGAATTGCATCACTTGCCCGAGCATCTGCAGTGAATGGGTGCCATCACGTAATTCACAAAACTCACAGCAAAGAGATGTGTTTTGTGTATGTAAGCAACAAATCCATTACTAAAATTTTTTTAAGTTAAAAAAAATTAATGTCTTAATGATGGAGTCATTTGTGGAGTGTGGATTACATGCAGTTTATTGTGATGGTTTCATCAGCTGTTTGGACTCTCATTCTGACGGCACCCATTTACAGCAGAGGATCAGGTATAGTGAGAGTTGAATCAGCTCCACTGACACTGAGTAAATCCATTGCTAAAAGTCTTGGGATCAGGACATATTTAACCGTTTTACAGTGGAAACAAAGTGACAAGTGTAGGTTAGCAATTTGAAATTTGCTAAATTCAAAAGCTGCATGTGAAATGTAATCAGTCAGCATTTACTGAGTAACGTGGCATGGCCGTCCCGCTAGCATCAGCTTTTTCCTTCTGTCTCTGTTTTCCTCAGAGGATACGACGTAAATACATTTTCTAAAAGAGGATGTTGACATGCATCAGGTGAACAGTGTCAGAATATTCAATGCTCAGGTTCTGCAAAGCACTTTGGGATTTATTTGCAGTTTATGCAGTTTTGCCCTTTTTTTGTCATTACAATGCAATAATTAGATGATAAATCCCACAGCTACAATATTTGAAGCTCTCAGAATAAAGAATATTCCGTGTTCAAAAGAAGTACTGACAAGCATATTTAACAATCAGTAAGATGAAAGAAGAAAGATAGTGGTAGTCTAAGAATCCAAATGAGCAGCTCAGTGCTTAAACTTCTCCAACATAAAAGGGTCTTTCTAAAACGTACATGGCACTTTGTTTTCATAATTTTTATTTATTTTTTTTTTATTTTTTGAGGCAAGAATTGAAAAATGTTGCAATAACACCACTAAAGTATCTCTGATGACAAATGCAATTTTACAGAGCAATAAACAAATAAATAAACATATTTAATTTAACTTAAAATTAAATAATAATATAATTTAAATAATAATTTTTAATTTCATGTTTAAAGTTTGGGAAAAATAAAAGTAACAGATATATATTTAGCAACTTTTTTATGTAAAGATTTATGTGTTGGGTACTTCATATATACTTAGAAATTAAGTTATTTTATATACATTTAAAAATTAACAACTTTGGTAAGCAGTTCCTTCCTATATATATATATATATATATATATATATATATATATATATATATATATATATATATATATATATATATATATATATATATATATATATATATTAGATTTAGGGGACAATTACTTTTTCACATAGTGCCAGTCAGGTTTGGACACCTTTTTTCCCTTAATTAATAAATCATTTCAAAATGGCATTTTGTGTTTACTCGAGTTTTTTTTATTTATTTTTTTATTTTTTTATTAAAATCAGTTTGATGATGTGAATATTTGTGTGTAAAAAAATGCAAAAAATAAAAAGGAAGGAAGGGGAAAAACCTTTTCACGGCACTGTACAATGTTACAGATATCAATTATAAAAAATCTTACAATGTAATATTAATATTTTTATTATTATATCGCATTTCACAATTGTTTTATTTTCTACTAAATTGTAAGAAAAAAAAGCCTATATATATATATATATATATATATATATATATATATATATATATATATATATATATATAATTATATGATATCTTGATTCAAAAATACCAATTTAACTGGGATAACTAGTCAGATCATGACATCTAAGGAGGATTCTGTGAGTTCAGTCTCTGATGTTGTTGCAGTCTAGTCACGCTAGTGGTCCTTGGGTCTAAATGTGTGCTCGCTTAATGAGAGTTACTCTGCTGTGCTACTCAAATATTTTGAAGTAACCTTTAATCCAGGTAAGACAGGTGTCATCTCCACATTACTATAACATTCGAGCATACTTCAGAGTCATATGCTTGTAGACTGTGTGAAAGGCACTATGGTTTGAAGAACACAGGACACTGCACTTGCAATTAATATCACTTTAATTAAAATGAACTCACAGTGAGAATGTGAGCAAACAGTGCTTGAAGTGAGAAAGACTTGCACAGATGGAGGAAAGAAGTAAAGAAAAGAGGAAACCATAACACAGTGTCTTGTTGGCCTGCTACAGACAGTAGGCGTTCTGTCATTTCTTAAGCCAAGTAGCTGCTTTCTTCAATAGGGCATGACATGTGAGAAAATTTTAAGAAGAGATGCTTAGGCGCCGATATTAAAATTCTCTCCTTGTATCTTGTCATTCAGTAATTTGGTTTGGCTCACATAAGCGGTAATGGTGAGGAACCCAAGGCCAACAGCTGTTGAAAGCAGTTGTTTAATGCTTACCTAACTGCATTACTGCAAAATAGATAGACGGATATTCGCATACTACAGCTGTTGTGTTACGACTGATTTGTTTTTTTTGTTTTTTTTTGTTAGAATGCATGTAGTGAATTCAAATGAGATCTAGGACTCGCAGTATGTATTGTAGCATTTACATTACTGTCAATAAGCAACTGTTCTTGAGGAGGACTCTGGTGATATAGTATATAAAAACGTTACAATGTCAATACTGCCTCCAGAAGGAGCATATAATATATGTTCCTGTCAACAAAAGTAAAAACTGCACCATGTCCCATATATCTAAATAATAAATCCAGACCATCAATCAAAAATGCCTCTCATTTGGTGTGACACGCCATATCCTGCAATGAAACACAATGAATAATGAGCATACGTTGTTTAGATGACTCAAATTAAACATTATTTATATATATATAAAAAAAACACTAAAAAGTCTAAAAGTTTGACTTTTCAGCATCATAACTTCAGTCTTCAGTGTCACACGATCCTTCAGAAATCATAATAATCTGCTGATTTGCTGCTGAAAAAGCTTTCGTTTTATCAATCAATTTGATCAATAATCCAATTAATAATTTTAATTTAAACTTATGCATTTAGCAGACGCTTTTATCCAAGTGACTTACAGTGCATTCAGGCATTAAGATTTTACTTGACGTGTTCCCTGCGAATCGAACCCACAACCTTGCGCTTCTAATGCAATGCTCTACCACTTGAGCCACAGGAACACATTTACCAATAATAATCAGAAAATATGGAATAATATAATGAAATATAAAATAATGTTTAGCCAAGCCTTTCATGAAACAAACAAAACAAGCATGCAAATTAATAACATAGCACATACTATACAGAAAATCCCAAATAAATTGTATTTGAGGATTTGTTCATTTCATTTAATAGATTACATTTTCAATAAAAAAAAAAAAAAAAAAAACATTTGTGATTGGTTTGTAAAAGGTCTTTTTATGCATGTTTAGACTGAGTTTAAGTTACAGAGTTTTGACCAGTAGACCTTATCAGCAAGTTAATCATTTTGTTACGCAATTGGTTCAGCTGATTCAAAGTTTTGAAAAGATTTGTTTCTTCCACCACTAACACATACTTATCATTTCTGAAATATGAAGATAATTAAAACAGAATTAACAATATACAAGTATGAAGTTCTGAATTCAGCCGACCACAGACCTGACCCGAGTTTCAGATAGAATATTAATTTGTATCTGCGCTTGTGCATAAGAAATCAATTCTGTGTGCCTTCTGGAACAAAAAATGAGACAGATTTGTACACAAAAGAACTGAGAATGAATTAACATCCAGACGGGCAAAAGCAGTCTCATGGTCATCACGTTTTGCAATTATTGTGATAATGGTAAGGACGTGAATAACTAAATATTAATTAGACAATTAAATTACCATACAGAAATTATTTAAATGCTGCGAAATATAAAGCAAGAACCAACATTACATGGTCGGTCTCCTCTGCAAAGGATATCTACGGCAGACCACACACAAAGGTCTTTTTTCATTGCGAAGATTGAAAATGATAGCTCAATACAAATATTTAGGTTTATCGGATTCTTATCAGTTCAGATAAGTGGGAAGATATGGCAGCATATAACCAGTTTGTTTAGGATGTGGTCCCCTCACTCCAGCGCTGATCAGGTAATAACATGACAGCCGCAGAGACACAAGTAGAATTGGAATCGTGCCTCAACCCTTTTTGATCTGCTCCTTCATAAAACTTTTAGAAGTCTTCCTTTTAAAGCCTGGCAGGAGGGCTGGGACACGGCTTCAACTCCTGTACTTCACCCGCTTATTCAGATGACTCAAAGCATTGTCAATTTCATGTCTGTTCATGTAAAAGCACATAAATAAGATTTATTGCCTCGTTAACAGTGAAGTGTGATGTACCTTTGAAATTACAGACTGCGCATTACAATCGAGAACAAGAAGTCAACATTTGGCCCTGCTTAATGGGGGATAAGCAATTGTTTGCTAATGTAATGAATTGGATGACGGCCAATTGAGCACAGAATGACTCACATGAGGGTGGCTGTAATCTTTCAGGATTTAGACAAACCTGTTAGCAGATATAAGTGCGTTTAAATATATCGCATAACCTAGCAGTAAAGGTAGGCATTTATATGTGCTTCATATAGATGTCATGGGTGCAAATCTGATCTGGAGTCTTCAATTTAAGCTCTCTATCATGGACAAGTTATGCATATAATAACATGTTTTCGAAGAAACTGCTGAACTAGTTCACAATTTCAAGTTTCATACAACAATATCACACACTATTCAAAATAGCTGTAATATAGTTTCAACTTGAGTGTATACTTGTGATGGCATAGCTGAATTAGAACAAGCGAGGCATTGCACACAGACACACATTCATGAACGAAACCGACTATTGCTTCTGGAGACAGGATTAATGAAAAATAAATAAAAATAATTATCTTAATGTGACAAGGCAAATTAAATTTCTAAGTGCTGAACTTCAGTCAAGCTAGTTGTGATGGAAATTGTGTGCTTTTATTATGATAATTTAGGGAATCTGCATACCAGGCAAAAATACAGACTTTCAGAAGTGTTTTAGTAGTATTCCAAAGAAGTCGAAATAATTAAGATGTATATTGAGTAAATCTGATACCGAAGACAAGTGAAATGTGGTTAGAGTCACATTTAATTGATCCAAATGACTTCAAAATAAATCCTTGAATATATTTCAAAGATTCTGGGCCGTGAAAGTTGAAAACTTTAGCAAATTAAATGGCTATCTGACATAAGATCTGACATCTGGATCATGATCCTGGCATAACTGTAAAAAACTCATTCCGCTCCACACACAAATTTGGCAATAATAATAATAATAATAATAATAATAATAATACAAAACCTTAAATGATATGAGGGCATTTTTTGCAATAGATTCCATGTCTCCTGAGGTCTTATGATATCTTTATGTAAGAAAAAGATTTTAAGATTTGAGTCAGACTAGAGATTAATTGAGCAACACAAATCCTACACCAAGGTGATCTGAAAGTACTGGGGAATTAGCAAAGTCCCAGCACTGGCCACACATACTGAGATGATGATAGCTTACCCAACAGCGCTAATTAAGGCTCCTTCCTATCAAATACAACCAGACTCTGGTATCTGTTTAGCCATTGAGCCCAGAATCTCAGTTTCAGTCCATCTCTTGGTATTTATTTATTTATTTTTCTTGCTTCTGTTCACCCCACTTCAATTTATCACCTGAAACTAAAACAGGTCTATATAAAACCAGAAAGTCATACAGGTCACAAACCTGATAAGCCAGTAGTACAGAAACTATGCTGAAAGAGGAATTTTTCTGATATGGAGAGCAAAATTGCAATATATTCTGTGAACAAGTTAGTGTACTTGTGTATGCATGATATATTGAGCAATCTCCTTTGATTCTCAAGAAAATACATTAAGGATATTGAACTCATGGTGTTTTATTTCACTCATGGGTTTTGTACTGCTTTTCAGCAAATATATATTTATTTTTAACAAGGTAGCCAAACAAAACATCTGCTCAGTATCATCTATGCAAAGATGTCTCCATAACATGACTTATTCGGTTTGGTCGTGACAAGTATCTTTTTCCTGTAATTGATTAGTTTGAACAGCGTTCTGGTCACATTTAAAGGCCGTGATGAGGTAGTGTAGTCATGGGTTGTGCGTGGGTTATATTGATCTGCAAATGAAAGCCATTTAGCACTACTTATAGTAACATACGCAGCCATCATGTCCGTTTTATAATGATTTTTTTTTTTATGCAACACACCAAAGAAGTATTTACACCTTTCATATAATGTCAACTGATTACTATAGATTAAAAAAGTTTGCTTTCAAAGCTGTATTAATAAATAAATAATAAAAAGTAATATTTCATCCCCAAAAAAAATTATTGTTGAAAATGGTCCCATCCTCAGGCCACCCAAAATGAAGATGAGTGTGCTTCTTCATCACAGAAGATTTGGAGAAATCCAGCATTACATCTCTTGCTCACCGATGTAGTGAATAGGTGAATAAGAGTCCAAACATCTGATTAAAAAAAACAACAAAAAAAAACCAAACAAACATCACAATATTCCACAATAATCCACACAACTAAATTAGGAGGGAAATATGCACATCTCAAGATTCATTTACAAGCAAAAATGTCTTAATGACCAGGGACGTACATATCATCAGTTGGGGGTGGAGGATAATAAACATAAAATTTATCAAGAGCAATTTTTGAAGGGGACACAAATAATACAGCTAAAATTGGAGACGTATACTATATAATATGTACACTACTATTCGTTTTAGCAAGGAGCCAAATTGGACAACATCAAGTTGTTACGGTCATGCCGAGACTGGGATCATGTCCGTCACAGTGTTGCCAAATCCGTGGTTTTCCTGTGAAATTGGGATACTTTATCAATGTTGCTGTGGGTTGAAGTGACCCCAATAATGTGTATTTTTAGCAGACGGAACACAATTTTTACAGATGGACCCCCTCAAAACGCGGTTCGTTTGGGCTAGTTTCGGGAAGCAATTGGGAAGATTTTGTTGTAAATAAACTGGCAACCCTTTCCATCAAGCAGGAAACATTATTATTGCTAACAGCGACTCAATGGAAAATACATTGAAATCATCTGTATTAAAGAGAAAATAATCACTTCATCCGATGTTTAAGTGAATAAAAATGACAGCTTAATTATTGGACTTCTACAACTATTGGATTTGTTCTTTCTCACTCGACTCATGTGTGTAGGTTATGTAAAAGAGGAAATTCCACCTATGTTAATGACATATTTCTTTCTTACAAACATGCAACTTTTCACTTTACAAGACATTGATTGATGTAGTGTTGTAGATTACTGTGATGTTTTTATCAGCTAGTTTGGACTTTATTCTGATGGCACCCCATTCAATGCAGAGGATCCACTGGTGGGCAAGCTAAAATTCTCCAAATCTGTTCTTATGAAGAAACAATCACATACGCATTTTGGATAGCTTGAGGGTGAGTACATTTCCATCAAATTTAATTGTATGTAATTTATTTAGTTCAGTCAAGTTGAAGCTTCTGTATACTATTTTCTATAAACAGACAACCACCACATAAACAGAACATAGTTAAACAATCATAAAAATGCCAATTGTGGAAAAAAAAAGAAAAGAAAAAAAGTGCAACCTTCAAAAAAAAAAGAAATAAAAGAAAATGGATGCCCTTGTGTGCACTTTTGCAGGCCTTTCAACATCCTGGAACATTTCCACTCTATATATGAGAATATAAACAAGAGAAATCGGAGAACCATCCCTTGTGACATAAAGCTATTTTTATGCCACTAACATCTTGTTCGCCGCGTTCGACTGCAAAACTGCTGCTTCTAAATAATACATCTTGCATCCTAGGTAACATCACAAGTTAAAAGCCTACTAAATGAATGATTCAGAAAAAAAAATGGCGAGGTCAAAAAGCAGAGCATCTTGCAAGCAAGGCATTTACCCTGAGGGAATACAAAGTACTCCTTTAAAAAGCTAGATGAAATATCCTGCAACGCAGAGGACTTTTGTAATCAAGCCACCAATATTACCGACAGGCCACCCATTTAAAACTAGCAGCATGTAGATACAGTCAAGAACATCTAATGGCCCATATTGCTTCTAATGTATGTATATTTTAAGTCCCTTATAGCAAACCAGCTTTTTGATTCATCTTCTCATTGATCTGTCTGCGTGTCTTTGTTTGACATTTTCCCTCCTGACTTTGAAGCTTGGCGGAGCATTCCACAACCCGCCGTTCCTTCCCACCCTCCTTAGTGTTTGTTTCTTTATAAAAATTACCTGCCTGTCCTACTTGGTTTCTCACCCTTGACCATGAGGCTTTTTCTTAGAGCATCTTTTCCACAGCTGGACTGGATACGAAAGCCTCACCACTTTTCTAGGTCAGCAACAGCTATATGTGTTACAGAAGACCAGAACTGATCCACACCCAGGATACGTGACTGAGTCCACCTCCTGGGAGGTGGTCTTCTAAGAAGAAATTGTTCTGTTTCGCTGTGATACTCAGCTGAGGATTCAGAGAAAAACTGGACCATTTATACACCACATCAAGCAAGAAAATAAATGAACCAGAACAAAACATCTTTCAGTAGATGAAGACACACTTCTGACATCCCAAAACAATTAAACAACAACAATAAGGATTGATAAGCAAGCCAATGGTCAAACAATGCAATGATATATTATATATGCCCCAGAGCATGCTGGGAAAAGTCTGGATGGGACTGAACTTTTGATCTATTTATTTATTTATTTATTTATTTATTTATTATTAATGCAGATCAATTTGAACTTTAAGTGTCCCTGCTATAAAATATAAATAGTTTGAACTTTGTAAAGTATTTTGATGAAATTCCAAGATCAATTATTATAATCTTCAAAATCATTACTTCAATAAATAGCTTTAGTCTGGATTAATCTGGGATAACTGTAATGTTTGTTTTGAACTCTCATTCTGATGGCACCCATTCTGATCCATTGGTTAGCAAGATTTCTCAAAATCTGTTTTGATTAAGAAAAACGAATCCCAAATGGTAATTTTTTTTTTTTGTGAAAAAATGCTGAAACTTAATATTGGGTTTCAGTGACCAGTTGACATACATTGCCTTGTGTGATTTGCATAATTTCATCAGTCTATCGGGCGCTAAAACAACACAGTTTTATACATTTGTACTGAAATCCCCCCTGAGTGTAGTTCTAGAAATCTAATATTGGCCTTTACTGGCCTGTCTGGGAACGAAACACATTTCATTTCTGTACTTAAAAGATTCTTCTTTTCTGCCAAAGTGACTTTTTGTAACACACACCCACTTCACAAACTGCCTCTGGCATATATTTTGATGCTGTTTGAGAAAGAGAAGTTTTATTTAGTTGGTTCTATAGAGCTGTATATATATATATATATATATATATATATATATATATATATATATATATATGTGTGTGTGTGTGTCATT